>NW_006399982.1:1628590-1632687 GCF_000299155.1 Elephantulus edwardii
GCCTTCCATAGTGGTTGCACCACAAACATGTTTTTTAAAGACTAAAATATGCCTGATCCAGGCCATGTTCTTTTCAATCACTTGCTATACATTTGAGAGTTGAAGAATGAAAAACGATGACAGAAGAATCTATCCCTTTCAAATGTAGTTTTGGAGAACAGTACTCAATATCCCACAGAATGCCCAAAGAAATATGTCTTGAAGAAAAGTACAATCAGGGTGCTTTTTAGGTGGCAAGGATAGTAAAATTTTGTCTCATGCTTTGGGCACCGAGTTTGTTGATACTTGGAAAAGAGACACAACTTTGAACTTCTCCTACTGATATAAACCCAAATAGCAGTCTTGTTCCTGGAATGAACTCATAAGAGTAATTCAGTTATAATAAATTTCTGTCAATTGACAGTGATATAGATCATTAGTTAAAACAACATCAATTGAAGAAGAAAAAATCCAATACTGAGACTGACATCTGTTTCAATAATCTTATGTAAATTACAGATACAAAGATGTGTTTACAAAGAGCTCTTGGCCCAGGTTGAGCTCTTATTCCTTCTCAGTTTCCTTGGTGCCTAAACACATAGGAAATCATCACTAAAAATAAAGAAGAAAAGCAAAGAATATTTGTTGTCCAAGGAACATAATCTTTCACTTGTTTCCAGTTTAAAGTGGAATTAAAAGTCATGGTTGCTATCTTTGAGACAGAAACCTTTGCAGTCTTCGACAGAAATTTATACTACTTTAAAAGATTATAATTCTAGTCATCTTTTAAGTGCTTAAATTAAATCCTTCTTTGGCAGAACCATGACTTTTAATTCAACAATGAATGAATGGAAACCCAAAATCTCTGTAAATATTCATTAAAATTAATAAGATTTAATAAAAAAGAAAAAAATTAGTAATATTTTTTATCATTCATGTACATTATGTTTCATGCATGTACATTGTGTTTCACACAGTCCTTTGTTAATATTTTATTTCATTCATTTATAATATGAGTTCTTTTTTCTTCCCTTTAAATCATCCCACAAGCAACTATTTCTGTGAAAGCTTTCAAGCCAGGTATTTCATGCCTCATGCCCTAATATCCCCCTTTTAGATAGCCAATTTCTGATTTCAGTACTCTGAGGGAATAAACATGTCCATTTGCTGTCTTCTGTTCAACCTGGAAACTTTGAGCGTCTGCATCTACAAGCATAGTCCAGTCTAGAAAAAGCCATCAGGTTGCTTCCATCTACCCTAGCTCACAGCATGGATGATCTTCCCTTCATCTGGTTGGGTTCTGGCCAGCTCCACCTTGGCCATTTGTGGCTAGGCTCAAATGGGCATCAGCTGCTGGCTCGGAAGTCAACATTTCTCCCTGTATTCAAGATCTGTTGATTTTTTAAATGCAGCTATTGCTACCATATGGGGCCAAGTCAAGTAAAAAAGCTAGGCGTCCTCTCTACTCTCTGTTCCTCAAGTCAACCACCTTTCTCTAGTGATCCCCACATCTGTGCATGATAGGTGGGCAGAGCTGAAGGAACACATCCAAGCTCAGCCTGTTTCTCCATTGTATTCTTCCCTGCTTTACTTCTGTGGATCCAGGTGATCACTGTGGGTGAGCATATTCTAATCTCAAGTCTTGGAAGTGGGCTCTGATGGGCACTACTTTACCCTGCTTCAGATGCCACACATCTTGTTCCAGTCTAAAAAATACATTCTTTTCCTTTCCTTTATTCTTTTTCCTTCTCTCCTTTCCTGCTTGAAATATGGGCAGTCTTATCCCGTGTAATTTACTGTCTTGGAAAACCCACTGTGGAGGTTCAACTATGAGTTGCTTCCAACTCAACAGCAATGAGTTGAGTTTGCTTTTGGATTTATTTCCATGTGTACTGATTGTGGATTCAAATAAAATGAAATCATTGACAACTTCAGTGTTTTCTCCATTTAACACAATGTTGTTTCTAGCCCAGTTGTGAGGCTTTTTTATTTTTTGAGGCTGAATGTAGTCTACTTTGAAGGTTAGTAGGATCTTTGATAAATCATTCATCAGAAAGTGCTTAGAGGTTTCATTTTCTGTAAGCAATGTTGTGCCTGATGCAGACTACTAGTAGATCTTGACTCACTTCTGATTCTGTATTCTTCTTCATATAGTCCAGTTTGTGGAATTATTTGCTCAATATACAGACTGGATTGGTGTAATTAAAAGACATAACACTAACATACACCTTTCCTGATATTAAACCATGCAATACCTTCTTTCGCTGTTCAAATACCTGCTTCTTAGGCTATGTAAACGTTCTGCACAAACACAATCAAGTGTTCTAGAATCACTATGCTTCCCAGTTATCCATAATTTGTTATGGATTCACATAGTCAAAGGCTTTTGTATAACCAATAAGACACCAGTAAGCATCTTTCTGGTATTCTCTGCTTTTGGTCAGAAAGTATTTGATGTCAGCAAAGGTCAGTCTTATTCCATGATCTCTTCTGAATCCAACCTGAATTCCTGGAAGTTTCTTGTGTATGGACTACTCTAGTAATTTTTTAATTATCTTCAGGAATCTTTTATTGACATTAATAAAATTATTCTATAATTTTCACCTTCTGTTGTAGCATCTTGCTTTGGAATATGCTTTGGTTTTTAGAGATGACACATAAATTTGAATAGCAGCCAGGTCAACCAATTTTATACATATATCCCTATCACTGACATGATGGTACTTTAGGATAGATCTGGAAACATACTTTTTGACAATGAATAGGACATAATTTATCTGCAATTTGTAATTTCCTGCATAGTATACTGTATAATTATTTGATGCAGAATGGAGAGTGAAAGTACTTTCATCTCCTTAATGCCTAGGAAATCAATCTTTGTGGTATCCTAGGCATTTTCTCTTTAATTCTCTTTAATTTTTGGCAACTTTCAATTTTCCTAGATTCATACATTTCAGATTTCACATTTTTATTATTAATGGGTGTTTGCAGCTGTTTCTCCTCATTTTGAGTCATATCACATGACAGCAAATGACAGGTTTTCGTTGACTGAAAGCTTCACTCCATTTATGCCATAAAGGTAGTCTCTGCTTGAGTGCCTTCAAACTTGAGGGTCTCATCTTCTGGCACTATATCAGACAATACTCTGCTGATGTTCATAAAATTTTCAAAGATCCATTATTTCAGAAATGGATGTTCATAATACTTCCTAGTCTGGAAGCTATTGAAATCGGTCTACTATGAGTGATGCTGCATAGTTTCAGCATCACAGCAATACACAAGCCACCATAATATGACGAATTGACAGGTGAGTGGAAGAAAAATTTCTTAGTTTTCACATGTGGGCAAAATCTACAAACACTGCACTGGATAATATTTAATCCACAAAGATGCTGTTGTTGTAATATGCCGTGAAGTTGGCAACAACTCATAGCGATCCTATTAACAGTGGCCTTGAACCTCACCCTATCCTGAGCCAACCTTCCCATTTTACACACACCTGATCCTTATTACCACAGTAACTCTGTCAACCTATCTCACTCAGAAACTCCCTTTCTTGTGCTATTCCTCCACCCTTCCGATCATGCTATCCTTTTCCAAAAACTGATCACTCCTGTCATTAGAGCTTCAAAAGCCTTACCTTCAAGGAGCGAACTGGTTTCACCCTGTCCAGGACAGAATTATTTGTGTTCTTGGCAGTCTATGATAAGTTCAGTATTCTTCTCCAGCACCACAACTCAAAGACATCAATTCTTCTTCTGTCATCATTATTCATTGCCCAGCAATTGAGCAAACAATTGAGGAGAAATGGCCTGGATCAGGCACACCTTAGTCTCTAAACTGATACTGTTGCTTTTTAGTATGCTGGTAAGATCCTTGACAGCAAATCTTCCCAAGGCAATTAATCTTTTGATTTCCTGACTGCTGGTGCCAAGAATGTAGATTGTGGATCCACGTAAGATGAAGGAATTCTTTCTCCATCTATCATGATTGACATGGTGGTGAAAAGATGTGTTTTCTTGATATTGAAGGCAATCCAAATTGAAAGCTGCAATTTTTTACTGTAGCATCAGGATGGATGGCGAAGAGGTTGAGATTGTTTACAGCTTCAGTTTGCT
>NW_006399982.1:1633367-1635328 GCF_000299155.1 Elephantulus edwardii
TCCAACTTCCCAAATGATCTGTTTTGCATATATGTTTATAAGGTATGGAGAAAGGCTATATCCCTGACGCACTCCTTTCTTGATTTGGAACCATGCACTGTTCCCTTATTTTGTTTGGACAATAACTTCCTGGTTTATATATAGGTTCCGCATGACCAGAATCAGAAGTTCTAGTATTATTATTCTTCTGAACGTTAGCCATAATTTGTTACGATCCATATAGTCAAATGTCTTTGCATAGTCAATAAAACACAAATAGACATCCTTCAGTCATGATCCATCTGACATCGGTAATGATATCCCTGATGCCTCTTCTAAATCCAACATGTATTCTTTTTTAGCTGCCACACTATAATTTTTTTTTCTCTTAAAAGAAAGCACTTATTTCGATTTTGATATTTAGAACCCTATAAAAGAATGTGTTTTTGAATCTGAAAGTGATATTGTGAATTTTGCCAGTTACACTGATTGTATGGAATATATTTTGCAAAAGGAAAATTATGTTCTCTACTCCCCATAAAATGGAAATAAATTCAAAACACATTTTTTAGCTTTGTAAAGTAGTCATTGACCTGTGTGGTTCTTAACCTTGGCTGCACATTAGAGTCATCTGGGGAGCCTTAAAAAATCTCAAATCCTCGGCAACACCTCACACCAATTAAATGAGATTCTTTGGGGATGAGCGCCAAGCATCAGCACTTTGTAAATCTCTCAGGTCATCCCAGCGTGCAGTCAAGGCTAAAGAACTATTATTGCCTTAAACAAATACAGTTTCTTTTTTTTTTTTTTCAAATACAGTTTCTTTTGGGCAATCCTGATTCATGTTCATAAACACATACACTTATACTTTTTGTTTACTTGAATTAACTTTTATGTTATTTGGATAGCAAGGTAGTAGCCTTAATTTTACCTATAATGAAAAGAACGTTCCAACTTTCATAAAGCCATATAAAGTATTTTTTTCTATTGACAAAAGACTTGCATGCCCATTTCTTAATTTATTTCTTATGGGGAAAAAAGCAAAACAAAAGGCTAAGATAAAAAGAGCAATGTGTGCTAGCATTTACATATGAGACAAAACAGTCACAGGCAGATAAGATGAAGCTAGACTTAGGAAGAGGCAAGGAATATACCTTGAGGTGACAATTTTGGGAGACACTTCTCAGGACTGTAGAAGTACATGCTGGGAAGTGAGTACTGAGTACCACCTTGAATTGTGAACCTTAATGACCTCACAACGTTCTAGTTTAGGTCTTGAAAATTAGTTACTCAAATAGCACTTGGAAATGAATTACTCTAATAACACAGCTAAGATCAAAGTCTGAGATGGGTATGTTGCTTTAGATTTGATTTGTCAAGTGGATTTTGACTCATGGTAACTCCATTATGTGTCAGAGTAGAACTGTGCTCCTTAGAGTTTACAAAGATGTGACCTTTCAGATGCAGGGTTTTTTTGTTTGTTTGTTTGTTTTTTTCTGTGATGCCTCTAGGTGGCTATGAACAAACAACATTCATGATTCGTAGTCAAGGGTTTAACCTTTAGCAACACTCAAGTAATCCTTGGAGGACATCATGTTTTTAAGTGTCATTGAGTCAAGACTAGCAACCTTATAAACAACAGCTCTGAATCCTGTCCTATCCTGTGCCATCCTTACCATCTCTGAGACACTTGACCACTGCTGATACTATTGTTTAGGGAGCTCTTGTAGCTGCGTGGCAAGAAGCTGAACTACAATCTCTAAGGCACTTTGTTCCAGTGCGGGATAGAGATGGACAATCTCTCATGTGGTTAACTGCCTCTGAAGACTGCCGGAGGGTCGGCTATGGGATGGTTCTGACTCGATAGTACACCACCACCACAACAATTCTATTGTTTAAGAGTTATGTTATTGCATACAATAATTCAGTACCAACCCACAGCTGACCATCCAGCAGCTTTTTAGAGGGAGTTAATCGCCAAG
>NW_006399982.1:1638153-1639419 GCF_000299155.1 Elephantulus edwardii
CCTGTGCCATCTTCACTCCTCCGGACATGCTAGAGTTTATTGCATCAGTCACTATGTTAATCCACCTGATTGAAAATCTTCCTCTCCTTCACTGAATCTCCACCTTTCTGAGCATCATGTCCATCTCCAAGGAATATCTCCTCCTAGCAAGATGCCCAAAATATGTGAGGAGAAGCCTCATAACCTTTGCCTCCAAAGGAGAAGCTATTCTTTGGAAAGTGATATTAAAAGGATAGAGGGTCAGTAAAAGAGAGGAAGAGCCTCAATGAGACAGATTGACAAAGTGCCTACAGCAATGGCCTTAAGTGTATCAGGTACGGTGGGGATGGTACAGGATAGGACAGGAAGAGATATGTTCTTCATAGGATTACTATGAGTCATACTCCACTCCACAGTACCTAACTATAACAGTGAAAAGCCAAATGAAGCAGTTGACTATATTTACATACCATTTTATGTTGGTAAAAACCAAACCAAAACAAACTGATGCTTCTTAAATTCTTAAAGCAAATTTTATGTCATGAGTTATTTACACTGTGACACTCCCCTGAGAATTGACTGAGCCAATAGAGGAAACAGATATACACGCACTGCATCAAACGGTGGGCAAAATCCCAAGCATTATTTAGAAATCTTTACTATTTTTCTTGCTTCTTGTCTTTGTTTATGGTCTCTGCTCATCTCCTAATCAGATAGAATTGATTCTGAAAAGTAAAATGTATGATGCTACGGAGTTTGTCTTTCAATAGATTTTCCTAGCCATAGCTTGACTTTGCCATGCAGATGCACAGAAATATGTGAGAGGGGCTTAACAGACTATCCACAAGGGAATTGGCTACTCTTGACATTAAATTGAGCAATCCACCAGCAGGAGAATTATACCTTCCCTGCCTTGGTGAAGAAGAAGAAGAAGGAGGAAAATATAAAATGCCCTCTGGGACCAGACATTCTTCTTCCAGCTATACCTACAGCAGCAGCAGCCATGGCTGAACCAGAGACCTGATGTGAGATGGGGGATTGGAACCACTACATCATTGGAACTGGAGCTGAGAACATTTGCCCAAGTTTGTTGGGAAACCGGGAGTGTGGGGACTATAATTTGTAGGACTGAGAACAACGTTGTAACACTGGCCTAAAGACATGAGGCTCAATGCATGCACATTTTGGAAGCCATTCTGTATTCTGCAGCAAACTGGATTATAACCATTTGAATTCCCCAACATGGTTCTGTGAGCTATCACATCGGATTTTGGACCCAGCAAAGCA
>NW_006399982.1:1639673-1641510 GCF_000299155.1 Elephantulus edwardii
GAACCCATTGTATCAGTCACTATGTCAATCAATCTAGATGAGGATCTTCTTTTCCTTTGCCTATCCTCCACTCTTCCCAGAATTATGTTTTTCTCCAAAGTGCCACTTAGCAACATGCACAAAGTATCTGTGGTGAAGTCTCATCATACTTGGCTCCAAAGAGCACTCCAGTTGCACCCTCTCCAGGAGATATTTGTTGGTTCTCTTGGCCGCCATGGGATGTTCAGCACTCTTCTCCAACACCACAGATCAAAGGTGTCAATCATTCTTCTGCCATCCGTATTCATTGCCCAGCTTTCAGACACATAGCAAGTAATCGGAAAGATCATGGCCTGCGTCAGACACACACTCGTCCTCAAACTGACATGATTACTCTCAAATAATGTGCTGCCTATCTGTCCAGTGGTAAGAATCTTTGTCTTCTTGACACTGAGATTTTTACATATGCTAACAACAAAAACAGAAGCAAACAAACAAAAACGCATCTACCTGATTGCAATTTATAATGACAATATAGAACAGAGAAGAACTGCCCCATTGGATTTCTAAGGTTTTGATCTTTCTAGAGTCCAAACTTATCCCCTTGAAAAGCTAATGAGTTGGAACTGTCAACATTTTAGTTAAAAGCCAAATACTTACCCACTGTGCCACCAGGCCCCTTGAATATGATGTCACTTCTTTATAAAATGAAGTTTCCCTATTAGGACCTGGAAAATCTTGCTCATGGAAAAACTGTTGGAGATACTATTGGCGGAGGGAGGGTTTAGAGATGTGGAGAGGACTGTGGGCATTGGAATTGCTTCATCAAATGTTACAAGAGACAAAAGCAAATTTTTGTCTTGCAGTAAATTAAGTAATCAAGTCCTTACAGTCATTGACTTCCATTTTGCTACCTTCTGTAAATTCTAGCCTCCTTGTCTGTGCTAATGATCTCATACTGGAGCGAGCTGTCCATTGTGTTAAGGAGGTAGGACTAGGGTGGGGCGTATATTGAACTTTCACTTCAATTCAGTTATGACCCAAGTAGACTTCGGTAGTTCTCTTGTAGGTGAAACTGACAGCTCTGAGATCCTACACAAAGGAATGCTCTTAGAGGTTTACATCCTTTTAACTCTGGATCCTATGCCTAATCTAAGCTGCTGCTACCCACAGTTACCTGGTAAAGAAGCCTCATCTGAGAATTTGGGACTTGCCAACCTCGAAGACTACCATTTCCCTGATGGTTCATGAGTTTCTAGGAGACACTGGAGTGAATTATGAAGCCCAAAGATAGAGACATAGGAGTGAGAGGGGCTGAGAGGTGGAGGGTGGAGGAATAATTGATGTCATAGATGATGGAGTGGTACAGCAATTTGGTAAAACTGGCTATTTGAAACATTGGAGATTTTAAACAAACAAAATGGGATGAAGTGTAGAAGCTCTAGACAATGGTATAAATAAACTGTAAAATACAGCCAGAAAAGCACAACCAGGAGAGGATAAGATTAATGAAGTGAAACATTTTTCACCTCTGCATCACAGAAACCAGTTCTGCACTAATATTTTTAAAGAAATTGTTTATTCAGTTTTCTGTTAATAAAAATTTGGTGTCATTTTCTTTGTTTACTGTCCTTCACTCTCTTTAAATTCACGTGCACACAACTACGACAATCCTCCAATGCACAAAAATAATTACAAATACAGAATTTACCAAAACTTTCTAGGAAGTCATTATGTCATATGATGAACAGAATTCTGTTTTCTTCTGATAGTTTTCTTTTCTTTTTGCTCCTTCCCCCTCCAAATCCAGCTTTGTCCTTCAATAGCATTTCTTTTCTTTTTCCCCAGAGAAATTTAG
>NW_006399982.1:1641735-1690946 GCF_000299155.1 Elephantulus edwardii
AGAGACAGTGCGATTGGCACAGGACAGAGCGGAGTTTAGGGCTGTTGTACATAGGGTCGCTATGAGTCGCAGGCGACTTGACGACACATAACAACAACAACAACAACAACATTGCTATTTAATATACCTATTAAGTATGGGGGGAAAATTGCATTTGTAGTCAGAAAAAAACACAGATTCTTTTAATCTTCACAGTTTACCTCTTTGGTATATATGTAATTTTTTCCCTATCACATATCTAATTAAATATAAAGAGTTTATAGTATATGCATTGTACAGAGGTGGGATCAGTGTATTTTTGGTCAGTTTGTGTGGAAATTTACACTTTGGCCGTATTAGGAATTATTCCCTTTATATGTTGGCAGCCTTTATGAACATTTTTACCGTTAGCAGCTGTCTTATGGGGCCTGACAGGTTCTAAAAGATTCACAGAAAATGATGGAGGTTCTTTACAGACCTGAATGGTGAGAAGGGTGATGAATTAAGACATATTCTTTGAATCCCCAAGAAATGAGACCACTACCAATTAGGCAACTGGAGATGTAGAATCAATATATGTAGTAACTTTCTTGAAAATCCAAAGCATTTCAGGGATTTTTAAAAAATGTTCTTTCTGGAGATGAGCATCTCCCCAGTACATCGCATAGTCAAGCAGAGAATATGCAACCGCAAGGCATAGAAGAGATTAAAGGATGAAGCGATGATAAAATCCCCTTTCAACTACAGTTCACTAATTGTGATATTTACATAGCTCCATTTCTTCTCAATGTTTGATTCTTTCTAAAGAGAAAATTGGCTACAAGGAAATAAAAAGATTCATGTAGTTGGTTCATATTCCCTTGGTAAGATTATTTGCTTGCCTTACAAATTGCAATACGTTATAGCACAGTGCTATTTCTGTAATAAGAGGCAAGAGCTTATCGATAGTCTTACTTTCTATAGAATGGAATTTATAGCAACTATTTCTTGTAGACCCATCCATTGAGCTCTAGTGTGAGTTCCATGAAAGCCTCATTGTTATACAATTTAGATATAACATACAAGAGGCAGCTCTCTCTTTCTCTTTCTTTTAAAGTATGTGCCTCAACATTTTCCAGTTTCTGGGTTTTGTGTTTAAGAGACCATGAAGGAGAAACCTTTGCAGCCTTCCAGCACTGGCCGTTGCCCACGTCTGTCAGGGGCTCGCCATGTGTAAATCACCTACCCAAATACATCCAGATAGAAGCCATCCATCACCTCCAGGCATTGATGTGGGCTGCATTGTCTGTAAATCTGCTGAAAATAATGTATTTGTGTTGTAAGATGACATCTCATAATGAGATTGTGATATTCCATAGCATGTGATTTGCTATTTGTGACAAAGATGGATTTCACAGTGAACACAGCTGCTGAGAGGCTGCTGGGCCTGGCAGACATTTGGAAGGTAGAGGCCCTTCTCAGGCCATCCAGCCATAACTTCTCTCCTGGAAATAATTTCTCAGGACTGCCAAGAATGAGTTGGCAAATTGAATTTTCTAGAAAGGATAGCTGGGTATTTAGCCAAAGCACAATTTATACAAAGAAAAAAAAGTATAGAAGACACTGAATGATATTTCTTGATTGCCTTTGTGATTCATCGCAAAAAGAATCCAACAGTCCACAAACAAGGTTATGGGACAGACTCTTGAACTTTTAGTCCATGCAATCAATGCTTCGTAAAAATATCCTTTATTTTCAAATAAAACCTCAAGGTGTCCAGGTTCTTAATGACAGATCCGTCTATCACTTGTAAGGGTCACAAGTGATAGTGAATACTTACATACAAAAGTAAGCTGTTCAAACCAGCAGTATTGGTGTCATCTGAAAAGCTGTTCAATTCTTAGATCTCTCGTCTGCCTACCGAATTTGTGATTTGTTGTTAGGTGCTGTCGAGTCCAATATGACTCATAGGAATCCTACGAACAACAGATCTGAGCCCTGTCTTACCCTGTGCCATGCTCATCATCTCTGACACACATAAGCCTACTATTGTAGTCACTGTGTTGAGGGTCTTTCTCTGTTTGTTGACTGTCCACCTTTCCAAGTATGATGTTCCTTTTTAAGGAATAATAGCCTCTTTTAGCAATGTGTCAAAAGTACGAGAGATGAAGATTCATCATCTTTGCCTCCAAGGAGCACTCTGGCTGCACCTTCTCCATGATATATCTTTTTTGGCAGTAAATGGGATATTCAGTACTCTTCTCCAACATGAAAATTCAAAGGCATCAATTCCTGTCATCCTTAATTATTGTCCATCTCTCAGATGCATAGCCTGAATCACATGCACCTTAGTCTTTATAATGACATCATTGCTTTTCTTTAATTAATTTTCCCTGACAGCACACTTGCTCAATGCAATATGTCTCTTGATTTCCTAACTGCCAGTACCAAGGGTTTTGATTGTGGATTCAAGTAAGATATAGTTGTTGACAATTTCAAATTTTCCTCCATCAGTCATGTGGTTGCTCATCAGTCCATTGGTAAGGATTTGGGTCTTCTTGGTATTGAGATGCAATTCACACTGAAGGCTGTAGTCTTTGATTTCTGCAGCAAGTATTTCAAACCCTCCTCATTTTTACTAAGCAAGGTTGTGTCATCTGCAAAACACAGGTTGTTGACAGGTCTTCCTCTATTCCTGAAGTCAATTTTTTCTTCATTAAACCCAGCTTCATGAATGATTTGCTCAGCATACACATTGAACAGGTTTAGAGAAAGGACACAGCCATGACAAATACCTTTCCTGATTTTAAACCATGGGTATTCCTTTGCTCTATTTGGATAACAGCTTCTTGGTCTAGGTACAGATTTCATATAACTATAATTAAATATCTTAGGATTTCCATTCTTCTCAGTGTTAGCATAGTCTGTTATGATACACACAGTCAAATGGTTTTGTATAATCAATAAAACACAAATAGACATTCTTTTGGCATTCTCTGTTTTCAGCCAGGATCCGTCTGACATCAGCAACAGCCTCTTCTAAATCCAGCTTGAAATTCTGGAAATTCTCTGCTGATGTACTGTTGTAGTAATTTTGGGGTAATCATCAGCCATATTTCACTTGCATATGATATTAATGTTGTTGTTTTTGTGTGCCATCAAACCAGAACTGACTCATTGCTGGCTCTGTAGCATAACTGAAGAGGCATTAAATTGCACAAGAGGAAATTGCCCAGCCTTGTCATGTGAAGCAACTGGTGGACTTGAACTGCATGCCTCTGAGATTGCAGTGTAGCTTCTTGCCACCATTGTGGCTGATTGTTTTCATGGTTTCCTGTCAGAAGTGCAATGCCTATCTGCCAGTTCATTATACTGGGGGAATGATCTGCATGTTGCTAATTTAGTTTAGGTCAGTAAGACAAATCAAAGTATTATAATGAAATGTGAATAGAGCTGGAGTTAGAAAATAAAAAAGGATGGACTCACTCAGTATTTCTTAAGCTAAAGGAACAGAAGAACAAATTCAAACCTCGAGTTGCAATACTTAAAGAGGATGTTATACCCAGAATATTGAATTATCTAGGAAGCAACAAAAGAAGATTGGAGGAGTACCAGAGTTGTACCAAAAGAATTGTCTGACAGAAGAATTTAATAAAACAACATATGACTAGGAGGCAATGGTGATGAAAGAGGAAGTTCAAGCTGCTTTGAAGGAATTGGCAAAATACAAGACCCCAGGAATTGATGGAATAGCAAATTACATATTTCAACACATAGATATAGTCCTTGATATGCTCACCAGGTTTTGCCAAGAAATCTGGGGGCCATCTGACTGGAAGAGATCCATATTTGTGCCCATTTAAAAAAATGTGATCCAATAGACTGTGGAAATTATTGTACAATATCAGTAATACCACATGCAAGCAAGATCGCACTGAAGGTTACACAAAAATAACTGTATCAAATATATTGAAAGAGAACTACCAGGTGTGAAAGCTGGGTTTAAAAGAGGCAATTTCGCTGGTGAAAGCATAGTCAATGTTAGATGGATCTTGACTGAAAGTAGAGATAACCAAAGGGATGTCTATCTGTGTTTCACTGATTATGTAAAGGTATTTGATTGTATGGATCACCGCAAACAGTGGCGAACCTTAAGAATGATGGGAATCCCAGAACACTTAAATGTGCTCATCTGAAACCTCTATTTACATCAGGAAGCAGTACTCAGAATAGAGTACACACAGCATGGTTCAAAATCAGGAAAGGAGTGCATCCTGTCCCCATACCCTTTCAATCTATATGCATAGCAGATCATTATGGAGGTGGACTTTTTGAGGAGGAATGTGGCATCAGGATTGTAGGAAGACTCATCAACAACCTACATTATACAGATGATACAACCTTGCTTTCTGAAACTGAAGAGGACCTGAAGTGCTTGCTCCAGAAAATCAAGCACTGTAGTCTTCAATATGGATTAAAACTCAACAACAAGAAGACAAATATTGTCACCACTGGGCCAATTGGCATCACCATGACATATGGAGAGGAGATTGAGATTATTAACAGCTTCAGTTTGCTTGGTTCTACAGTCAACACTTTTGGCACCAGCAGTTAGGAAATTAAAAGACAAATTGCAGTGGAAAAACCTGCTGTCAGATACCTCTCCAGTCTGCTAAAGAGAAACGATGCCAGTTCATAGACTAAGGTGTATCTGATCTAAATCATGGTCTTTGCAATTATTTGCTATGCATCAGAATCTGGATGACAGAAGAAGAAGGATCAATGCCTTTGAGTTGTGGTTCTGGAAAAGAAGATTGAACATTCCATGGAATGCCAAGAGAACAAACGGATTGTCCTGGAGAGAGTGAAATCAGGTTGTTCCGTGGATGCAAGGATTTTGAAACTGTGTCTCATATACTTTGGGCATGTGATCAGAAGAGACCAATCTTTCGAGGAGACAACATGCTTGGAAGGGCGGAGGGACAGCATGAGAGAGGAAGACCTTGGATGAGATGGTTTGACACAAAAACTGGGGTCGAGGGGAGGCATGTTGGAGATGGTGAGATTTGCTCAGGATAGGGCAGCTTTCAGAGCTATTTATTGCCCATAGGGTTGCTATGAGAAACAGGTTGCTTGAAGGCACATAACAACAACAATTATTTTATAACTTACATTTGTGTATGTGTATTTGCTTGTAATTTGCTCTTTTTAGTACAGTACTTGTCTGTAAATATGCTGTACTGGGTAACTTGTGGTTTGCTGTGATGTTGGAAGCTATGCCACATTAAATTAGAATTTTCCTTTTGATAAAAGCCCTAAGGTGTTTCCAATCTGAGGTCTCTATTTCCAGTGCTATGTTTAAAAGTTTCTTCTATTGTTCATAAATTTTGAAAGCCTGTTGTTCCATAAGTGGTTGGTCAATCCTTCTTCCTTGTCTGTATCAATCTGGAAGCTCTATTGAAACCAGTCTATCATGGGTGACACTATTGGTATTTGCGACTGCAGCCTTCAATATAGATTGAGGCTCAATATCAAGAAGAGAAGGATTCTCACCACTGGGCCAATTGGTAGCATCAGGATGGATGGTGAAGAGATTGAGATTAACAATTTTAGTTTGCTTGGTTCCACAGTCAACACTTTTGGCACCAGTAGCCAGGAAATTAAAAGATGTATTGTGATGGGAAAATCTGCTGTTAGGGACCTTTCCAAAAGTACTGAAGAGCAATGGCCTCACTCTGGAGACTAAGGTGTATCTGATATATGCCATGGTCTTTGCAATCACTTGTTATGCATCAGAGAGTTGGACAATGACTAGGGAGGATAGAAGGAGAATTGATGCCTTTGAGCTGTGGTGCTGGAGAAGAGTATTGAATATGCCATGGACTGCTAAGAGAATGAACAGGTTTATCATGGAGAGGGTTAAACCAGGCTGCTCCTTGGAGGCAAAAATTATGAAGCTTTATCTAACATACTCTGAATATGTTGCAAGGAGGGACCAGTCCTTGGAGAGGGACGTCATGCTTGAGAGGGTGGAGAGACAGCGCAGGAGAGGAAGATCCTCTATGAGGTGGATTGATTTGGTGACTGGGGTGGTGGAGGTAGGCATGTCAGAGACAGTGAGATTGGCACAGGATAGAGCAGGGTTCAGGGCTGTTGTATATAGCGGCATTATGAGTTGTAGGTGACTCAACGGCACATAACAACAACAACAACAACAACAACAACAACAACAAAGTGGCATAGCTTCCAGCATTGGAACAACCTGAAAATCCCCTTAATATGGCTACTGACAGGCTGTATTAATAAAAGCAGATGGCCAGCAAGGATGGTGAAGCTTCATCTCATGTACTTTGGTCATGTTGTTACGATGGGCCATTCTTTAGAGAAAGACTTCATGATTGGAAACGTGGAAAGTAGACATAGGAGAGGAGACCATTAACATGATAGACTAGTACAGTGACTGTAACAATGGGATCAGATACTTTGGAAATGGGGAGGATGGCACAAGATAGGGCCAGGTTCAGATCAGTTGTTCATTGGATCACAGTGAGTCAAAGTCAACTCAACAGAGTACATAACAGTAACAACTAAGGTGGTTCCTGTTTATCTGAAAATTTTAGAAGCATTATTATACTAAGAAATATTTTGTTAATGTTTATGAAATTCAGTAATAATAATGATAGCATAATATGAATAACTCCAAATAAATGTTAGTATAACCTTTCATACTTTATAAAACATTTTACCAGGAATTACCAAATCTGAATTCCTTTTGTTTTTGTCAGGTATACAAAACTAGCAGTCTCATTTTATAGTATAAGCAAATGAACTTTTCACAGTAATTAATGATATGGTCCAAGATGTAGGTGAAGGAGATATTAATTAAAACTCACATCTTTTCTCCATATATCAAGTGTTCCTTTCTGGCCTTCAATTGAGCAAGTCTGTGAGCTTGTCTGCTCTTATCCCAAGAAGTGATGATGTTTTCTATGAAATTATTGTATGTGCTATAAAATTGGAAGTGACTCACTGCTGACCTCCAGCAGGTTTTCAGAGGCTGTAAATTGCATGGGAGGAGACTGACTATCTTTCTTTCCCAGAGCAGCTGGTAGATTCAAATTTCTTGCCTTTGGTGTGGCAGAGCAATTCCTTATCCCTAGACTAATAGGCATACATAAATATTTCACTGGGCCTGTAGGTTCTGAGTAGGGCTGAATCTGTTCAGCTTTTCTAATTTCAACAGTATCAAGTCTGACTTCAATCATCCTAGTTCTGGATTCTGACATGTCTAGCATAAATTCACGTTACAGATTGATTTATGATTGATCACAAAGGTCAACTTGGCGATACCTAGACCTATGTCAAGCTATTAACTCTACAATTCCTTTAAGGACCTTACTGGTCCAGTAAAGTTTCCCAGGTCAGCCACTGAATCGCAGACCAAATATAGAAAATACTCTGTGCCTCTAGCAAGAGATGCTAAAAATGCTTTTCATGACAATGGGATGACTTATTAGTCACAAAGTGCAATGTGAAATATAACTGTTGCTTTGGGGCTTTCATACTTTGGCCTTAGCATTCACACAAGACCTTGAGACAGAGTAAATCCAGGAGTCAGGAGGCTAACAAGATATGAGCTAAAAAGGTTCTCCAGCTTTTTGTAACTCTTGTACCTCTGAGGACCCTGAGGCTATTAAAGGACCTCCTGAGCTTATAAATGTAGGGCCAATACAATTGAGACAAAATATTGTAGGATGAGATAATTAAGATAGGCTAAGTATGTGAGACTCAGAACCTCTGTTATGCTTGTGTGTAAAATGCTATTTTATCATAAAAGCTTGATATGAAATTTTAGCAAAGACAGTTCATCAAAGAGAAAGCACTAGTGTATGTGTTTGGGAAAAAGAATCTAAGCAAAGAGGTAAATGCATTTGGATTTGTTCATAATATTTGCAGTATCTTTGAGAATTAATCAACATCTATTTAGTGGGCTAAAGGAGCTAGTCAAAGAGATTTTAAAGTTAAAAAGGAGCTGATAGTAATCCTCAACTTTTGCCTGAACTAAGTATTAGACATTGCAGAATGTACATGAATTGTAAAAAGGAATAAAAAAAGTTGATGCTAACTCACAATTTAACCCATGTTCTTATAGGTCAGTGCACTTCCCATTTAGATTTCAGGAGATTAGGCCCCTACATGTATAATACACATAAGGTGTTTTTTAAATTGTGTACAATTTGTATGTTGGATTATTTTTAACCCCCATAAAGAATTCCTTTAGGTTTAAACACCAGTTCTTGTGCTTCATTGTCTCACCATTAAGTACCTATGGTTCTGAGATGATAAAAACATCTGACTGCATTTTTATCCCTTCCCCCCTTTATCTTCCCAGAGCCTACTCATGCAAAAACTCACAGGCACAGTCTCTCTAGCTTACAGAATCACATTTTTAATAAGGCAATTTATGCTCACATCCTTGCAAAAATCCTAGGCACGGCTGCTGATTTCAATCTCACCTGCAACCGCATTTGGCGAAAGTGGACTTTCTTATCTGTGTATGATTTTCTCCTCAGAAGCTGACTTGTCTGATAAATTCTCTACTTCTTTCACCTAAGAGAGAGAGCGAGCTCAACCTACGGCAAGTCAGTAAGGAGGAAATGCCCTGGAAGCTTCTTTAAAACAATTCCCTTTGACCAATCTTTTATGCTTTTGAAGGAAATCCTAGTTCAATGCAATATGTGTTTGATTAGTGCCAATTACAAGACATATTTGGTCAATTATAATTTCATCCCATGGCCACAAGAAAAGATATCAATGAATATAATAATCATAAAAAATTAATGGATATGACTTTTTTAAAATTAGGAAGAAGAAATTATCCAGAATTTTGATGTCAACTGGAAAAAAAGTAAGAATGCCCTAGTTGAATACCTGTGTTTCAAACTTTCCTTTTCACCGTAGTTATATAGTTAAAATTTTTCCTGTCCTGAGCCATTGCATTCTCAATTCCTTTATCAGCATGTGAAAACTGGACTGTGAATAGGGGAGCTTATAGAAGAACAGATACCTTTGAATTGTGGTGTTGGGAAGAGTACTTTGGGATGTCAAAAAGAATAGAGAAATAAGTGTTGGAAGAAGAGCAGAGCTCATGGAGTCAAAGATGGTGAGGCTTTGTCTCATGATGTGGGTATGTATGTTACCAGGAGAAGCCAGTGCCTGGAAAAGGTCATCGTGTTTAGCAGAGTAGAGCATCAGTGAGAGAAGAAAACCCTCAACAAATATATTGACACTGTAACTGAAATGAGGGCTTAAACACATCCGCTATTGTGAGGATGGCACAGGGAGCCATTCTACTCTACGTAGAGTCATTATAAGTTGGACTTGAGTCTATGACATCTAATGACAGTTAAAATATTTCAATATACTGGGTATTATTATTATCATTAGTCCAGTTTTAGCAAAGAGGAAACTAAAGCTCAGAGAAGATATGTAAATTGCTCAAGGCCACCCACACCTAGCTGCTGGCTGAGCTGCGATTCGAATTCAGAACTACTTTAGCCCCTGTGCTGCTACTGTGCTGGCCACTCACCTGGGATGCTGTGTGAAACATGCTTAGAAAATATAATGTACAGTGTAAACGGGGATTGTAGAAAATCTTGATTCCTTCTTGTTTATATTTTTGCATTTTTTATGTTTCTATTCAAGAATGCTTACATTTACTACTGCCTTAAGATCTTAAATATAACAATCTTTACGACGTCTTCATTTTCATAACTTTGTTCATGGGTCTTAGATGTTTCTGGATAAATGATCTTATCTGCATATGCAAGTTTTCCTCCCCTGCTCTCCATCCTGTTCTATAACAGATTTGTTTCTTAGTTTTATCTTCTGTCATTGGATAAAATATGTAATATGATGTTGAATAGGATTTTCTGAGTAACACGAATGGCTGCTAACCAAACAATTGGTGGTTTGAAGTAATCCAGGAGCACCTTGGAAGAGAAGTGTGGTCTATTTTGGAAAGATCCCAGCCACTGAAAACCCTGAGGAGCACAATTCTACTCTTAAACACATGAGGAGATCATGAGTTGGTATCAACTCCATAATGACTTTTTGGAAAAAAACCCTATTTTTTTAGGGTATGCTGTTAAATAAGAATGGGAACCAGAGTTCAAATCTTCAGCTTGATTGCTTATTGGGAATGTTTGTAATGTTTTTATGATATTTATTATAGGTTACTCGCACATGCAAGGAGCTCTGGTAGTCTAGTGGTAAGAAGCTGTGCTGCAACAGCAAAGGCATGTGGTTCGAATCCACCAACTGCTCTATGGGAGAAGGATGGGCCATCTCGTCTTGTGTGATTTACTGCCTTTGAAAATGTGCTTGAAGGTCAGCTAGGAGTCATTCCTGATGGCACACAACAACAACAACAACAACAACAATATAAACATGCCGGAGTTCTAGTTTGGGAACAGTTCTGGGCAGTATTTTCTGAAGGTGGTGTTTAATCAGGAAAAGCTGTTGCATTTTGTAAAATGTTTAAAAAATAACTTTCTACATACTGAAATTATCACACCATGGAAGTCCCAGAGCACTTAATGTGCTTATGAGAAATCTATACCTGGACCAGGGGGCTGTTGTGTGAACAGAGTAAGGAAACACTGCGTGATTTAAAATTAAGAAGGGAGTATGTCAGGGCTGTATTCTCTCCCCTTGCTTATTTAATCTGTATGCTGAGCAAATTATTTGTAAAGCTGGACTCAATGAAGAGGAGTGTGGCATCAGGATAGGAGGGAAGCTCATCAATAATCTTCATTATGCAGATGACAACCTCGCTTGCTGAAAGTGAGGAAGACTTGAAGTACTTGTTGAAAAAGATCAAGGAATTCAGCCTTCTGTATGGCTTACATCTCAATGTCAAGGAAGCAAAGATTCTTACCACTGGACTGATAAGCAACATCAAGATGAATAGAGAAGAAATTGAAACTGTCAACAATTTCATCTTGCTTGGATCCACAATTAACACTCTTGGTACCAGCAGTCAGGAAAGGAAATGCAATGCATTGGGAAAATCTTCAGTTAGGGACCTCTCCAAATTATTGAGGTGTAATGATGTCAGTTTAAGGACTAAGGCGTGTCTGATTCAGGCCATGGTCTTTCCAATCATTTGCTCTGCATCTAAGAGCTGGACAATGAAGAAGGATGGCAGAAGAATTGATGCCTTTGAGCTGTGGTGTTGGAGAAGAGCGCTGAACATGGACAGCCAAGAGAACAAATATGTCTTGGAGAGGGTGCAGCTGGAGTGCTCTTTAGAGGCAAAAATGATGAGGCTTCACCTCACATACTTTGGGCATGTTGCTAGGAGGTGCTATTCCTTGGAGGGGGACCTGATGCTCAGAAGGGTGGAAGGTCGGCAAAGGAGCAGAAGACACTCAACCAGGTGGCTTGACACTGTGACTACTGCAATGGGCTCTTGTGTGTCAGGAAGTGTGAAGATGGCACAGGATGGGACAGGGTTCAGTTCTGTTGTTCATAGGGCTGCTATAGGTCTTACTCAACTTGACAGCACTTAACAACAACATTGAAATGATTACACAATTTAATTTATTTTCTCTGTTCCAACTCAACTGACTGCTATCAAGTCGGTTCCAAGTCATAATAACCCCCCACTGGGTTTCTGTGGCAGTAAATCAAAACCAAAGGAGATTGTCCATATTTGTACTTGGAGTCATGGGCACATTTGACCCACTAGACACATGCAGCCTTTTGGGTCAGCAGCACAGCTTCCTATGAATGCGAGCTCTGTTAGTGGAGTAGATTGTATGGATGGCTTCTCCTGCCTTTTTGCACTTCTCTTGGAGAGGTAAAATAGCCGTAAGAACTAGTTGCTTATTTGTCTGCCTACTGTAATCCACTCTCTTGCAAAATAACTGAAAGCTCCTAGAAAAACACAGCATGTTCTTGTTGTGAATTCTCAATAAAATTGTATGATATGTCTTTAGACAAATTGACATCTCTCATGTCATCTGAGCAACATTGTAACCATATACTTAAGTATTTTACTTAAATTTAAATAAATATAAATTGTAAGTCAGATTTCAGTTCCTGAAGCAAGTTCTATAACTCCAGGTCAAATGTTCTTTTTGCTGGCCCACAGATGATAATCAATGAATCACAGTCATTGGCATCTAACTACACAGAGGCTAATTGTCGTAAGGTGACATTTTTATCATCAGAGGCCGCTTTTAGATTTTGCACATGTTTTGCAAGCACTGGGCAGCAGAACAGCAGAAATAATGCTTTTTCTATATGAATGGTGCTTCCTAACTGGATGACACAGGGGTTGATTTGGTGGAAGTTTGTATCAGTCTGGGCACTGTCGTTGACTAGGGTACTGTTAGCCAGCCCCATTCAAGTGTTGCTACTAACACAAACAGCAAGAACACAGCATTACCAATAATACTCTTGTCACTCCTTGCAAGGGCGTGACACTGAATCTAGGTCAACAAGCAGCAGTTCTTAGAGTTACCGAAGGTCAAAAGTGAAAAGTTGTTTCAAAATAAATTATGCAATTTTCTTTTTTTTTTAAAAAATAATTTCAATGAACATTTACAAAGATTTTGGATTCTTTTTTTACAGAGGGGTAAAAGTGAGACTAAGGGAAGAGAAAGAAAGCAGCTGGTGTTAAGAAAATGCCTCAAGATGTCTAGAACGAACTTCATTGTAGTTTCATTATTTGTTTGATCTCACAATTAGAATCCAGGCTAGCGGCCTTGGCTACTTCTGAGAAAGCATACCTCTCAAATCAGATCTCGGGTAAAAATCAGATTGTTGTTATTATATACCAGGTTGGAATAAATTCACAGTTAACTCTCCAGCAGGTTTTCAGAGGCTGTAAGTT
Source organism: Elephantulus edwardii (assembly GCF_000299155.1). Taxonomy (NCBI): domain Eukaryota; kingdom Metazoa; phylum Chordata; class Mammalia; order Macroscelidea; family Macroscelididae; genus Elephantulus; species Elephantulus edwardii. The sequence goes on from NW_006399982.1 coordinate 1,654,595, forward strand.
GCATAGGAGACCTGTGCTTATTCTTCTTCAATGAAACATCTGACAAATCCTAACCATGGATCTTTGAGTGGGCAACACAACTCTATATACATTTGGAAAGGATAGTGATGAGTGTGTCAGTTGGAATCTGATGGGCTGCAGACATCTCATGTCACTATGTCTTGGTTCATCCGTTTTTGTTTTTTTTTTTTTTTAAATTGTGTATTGTCTCAACATTTGATAGAATTATAAATACTTATTGGATGGTACATCAAAATTGTTGTAGTTCTCATCACCAGCAATGTTGTATGATGACCGTTGTCAAGATGGAAAAGTAATCTACATCTATGTAAGACTTTAATTTCCAGGTAAAGGGTGGGAAAACATTTGCTTTTTTAAAAGTTGATTAACACTGTCCTTAGCATTTAACAAGATGCCATTCTCAACATTATCCACAAAACTAAATATCACAAGCCTGTTCAGACAAGTTACTAGACATACCATAAAGATGTTTAGACCAGTGTAGTCTTTGTTCTCCGAAGCCTCAGCTTTATAATATTGAGATGACAGTCTTAAGCCTTTATCAGAAGTAAGATAAAATATTTTAACAAAGTCATTGTAAAACATCTTAAAAAAACAGCCTGTAAGAAGACTTTGCTTCTTGTGCTTTTCTAAATATTAATTAATTTGTGATTTAAAATAAAAAACTCAAGGAAACAAAAAAAGATTAATTTAGGATCCTCAAACTCAGGCATGGCCTATGAAATTTCCATGGTTGTCTGAAGAAGTCTTCAGAGAATGCCCGTCCCGGTGAAGAGAGGGCCATGCTTAGCAAACAAAACGCTGCCACCTTCTGGCGAAATAGTACAGACTCTTTTCCACCTGCTGTTCCCATTGAAACAAAAACTAACAGCCACAACACTGGTATTATACTTTGTACCCAACAAACACTTCCACACGTACTGTTGTGTTTAATGCTCACAAGAATCTTGAGGTAGGAATTATTGTTCATCCTGGAAAGAGGAGGCTCAGAGAGGGTGTGTACCTTTTAGAAGGTCACACAGTGATATACAGAAGCAAGACTTAAACCACAACGCAAATGAAGACGCGTTGTGAAGACGGAGCCATTACTTCATGGAATGATGTGTAGTAAACATACTGGCCATACTGACAGCAGGAATATGTTGATTTTTTTTAGTCTGGTAACCTTCACATAACAGCCTTGTATTGTTTGGCTGATATATTACTCTCATTTTTCTTGCCCTGCAAATTTTAACAGTGCCCCCTGAACTGATTTTGGTAGTAAGAGTAGGATGTGTAGGGAGCCAAGTCTTTGTCCTCGATCACTCTTTTTTTGGTCCTCTATCACTATTGCATCAGGAAAGATACTTTTCCCCCCTGTTCATTGCATCATTTATCATTTTCTCAGTAGTATTTTTTAGACTAAAAAAGCATATATAATAAAACATGCACCCATTTAAAAAAAAAATACAAAAGTCCTAAAAATACAGTTTAGTGACTCTTCGTATTCTTCACATGGGGCCCTCGTTCTAGTCAGTAACTTTAATCTACAAATAGAATAAACATTTCAGTAACTTCTTTATAATCCAAATCTGTCCAACTGTAGTCATGGCTCCACTCCCAGCTTCATTGTCTATCAGGTACACCCACTCACTGTGGCTTGAGCTCTGAACATTTCTTCTTGGAGGCTAAGTGCTTGTAGCAGCTTGTCCATCTTCCTCTGCTTAGTAATACCCTACTTATCCTTCAAAGCCCTCTCTGCTATTAGCACCGTCCTGGTCTCTTCTAATTCTTGCTGAGTGCTTTCCCAGCTCCCAGAGTAGCAGCTACTTCCCTCAGAGTTTATGATCACTCATTGCATTCCTTCCTGTCAGTCTGTCTCACCAACTAGTTTTCCCATATAGATGGGAGGGAACTGTCTTTATTCATTTCTATCACCCTAAATAAAACTTTGCACACTGTAGGTGCTCAATATATGTTAGACTTGAATTGGATTGCCAATCACACTTCCAGAAAACAAAATGAATGCAACCCTAGGCACCACGTGATTGTAAGGCCAGGGGAAAGCCATCAGGGGATGTGTGACTATGATCATTGCTTACAAAAACCAAAGTATTGCTTAGAAAAACCAAAGCAATTCATAAAGGAAAGGCACAGATTCTGCCTCTATGCCTACTTTTTTTCTTCACTATGCAGGAGTAAAATTTTTAGAAATATATTTCTTGAGTAGCATCTGTTTTCTCTTACTTGCATCAAAATGATCAAATTCTTGCTAATGGAAAGCTTTCAAGTTAGGGCTCCCTCTTGGATTGATGGTATTTGCAATCAGAATATTGATCTCTAAGAAACCTTGCCTGTCCTGGGCCTAAACAATGGTGGCATCAGAATAATACTTGCATGAATATTCAAGGGCCATTTTACCCTTACTCTTCCTCTTCTTTTTAACTTCTTGTTTTGAGGTAATTTTACATTATGGTAGAGTTGTAAAAATGATGCAGAAAATTCCCATAATTGATACCCACTAATTTAGATGCAGTCTTTTTGGAGGGCATTTTGCATCTAAAGAATAATTTACCAACATGCAAGGTTATAAGCAGCATTGTTTATTACAATACAAATTGAGAATGACCTGAATAGTTAAAAAGCGAAGACTGACTATATAATTATAGAAAAATGATTAATTTGTAACCATTAAAAAAGAAAAATTTTAACAGTATTTAAAAGATAATTCTTATGAGAACTGAGGTGGGGAAAAAGGACGTTGCAAAAAAAATGTTTACATATGCAAGCCAGTATAAAAGAAAAATTATTAAAAATGTTTACAATGTGACTAATTTTTTAAAACACATACAGATGTGTAGAAAAAAGGTTTGTGGAAGTGTATATATCATTTTAACAGTTCATATTTCTGAACTGTGCATTTATAGGTAATATTTACTTCATGAATTATTATATTTTTCATAATAAATTGCATTTATAGCCAGAAAAATATATAAGTGAAGCACACAAAACTTCTCTAATAGCTTGAAGGTTCTCATATACACATTAATGTAATTGATTTCTGTAACTACCCTGTGAACTGGATAGAATAGGAATTCTGTTTTCCAATTTATAGATAATGAAATTGAGTCTCAGAAGGGTGAAGTCACATGATAAAGCACTCAGTCCAGTAATCAGAAGACGTATTCTGCCTCTCAATTGAATGATCTCTCTAGTATATTAAAATTCTCTAAAAATCTTTCCTTCACCAACAAAGAAAAGCCTAACCATACTTTGTAATTATCCACAATAATTTATTCATAACACTGTGATGGCAGGAATAATAATAACAACATCAGCGGCAACGACAGCAATATTGGAACAAGTGTTTCTGGGAGGAGTGTTGGAGCTGCCTTAGATTTACATGGAAAGATGTGGAATACAAACACATATCCATAGTAATATCCTTAATTTATTTGAGTAGAAAATTGTCCACTCTTTACTTTTCTACTCTACATTACACTGTCCAAGAAAATATTTTTTATTGTTTCTGCATATTTATGAAGGTCAAGTACAATTGTGAGCCCAGGGTTCCCCCATATATTTTGATGAGTGATGTTACCTATAATAATGTATATCTGTTCAATTCCCTTAGACCATAAGACCGTAGTCCATGACAGGTGATAGATGAGAACTGGGAATATTGGGCATTATTGTAGGAGTTTGAGGTCTCTGTGAACGTATAACTATTTTTTTTTCCATTTCGTGAAAATTATGCTTGTTTATACAAGCATAATCTTGGCTACATGCAGGGGGATGGAGGTTGGTTCTGAATGGCGGTTGTCTTTTAATTGAAAAAATTGGCAACTATTGCTTCAGGTCAATAACATGAAATCTCATTTGTAGCTTCATTTTCTCACTTAACTCTCGACCCTATGATAAGATCAGCAATCATTGAATAAATTGATATTTTCCAAGGTGGATCCTATTTTATATCTATGAGTGAATACAACACAGCCAAGATACTGGACAACTTCTACTTGGAAAATGCGATGACCTCCCATAACCATCATCCTGTAGGAAAAAAACAAGAGTGTTGGGGGCTAAAGAACGTTTAGTGAAGTATCCCCAGAAGCATCTTCAATTAAACAAGCACTTATTTTTGCACTTACCAAGGACTTAATACTATTGGTTTGTTACCTATTAAAACAGTCCACACACATATCCTTGATTTGGGGCAACTAAACATTTTGCAGACTTTTGTGAGTGTGTGGAATGACACGGACATGGAATAAAAGGGATAGGAAAAAAATGTGTTTAGATTTTTAGATTCCAGTGCCATGAGGCAAGCGGCTGGGCGTTCTCTTCCAAGGAGACTCTTGAACATCTGTCAGGCTTAATCCGGGTGAAAGATGAAAGATGACCCAGGGGTTAAAGGCACCCCCGTCTGCTGCAAATCCCCTGAGCGATCTAATCTGTCCAACAGCAGAGGCTCTCTGCAAAGGAAGTGCTATTTTATACATGACCCTTTAACCAAAAGGAAATGGCATCTCTTAAAAATGCAGTTAAGTAGTTGTCCTGAGATAATGCTGCCTGTATAAATGCTATAGAGATTGGGTGTGTTTTTTTCTTCTGAACTCCAGAAGGACAGATAAACATCTGGAAAGCCCATAGACTATACAACAAGCGATGCATTTGTCTGGGTTCCTAGATGGACGCATACGCGCGCGCGCACACACACACACACACACACACACACACACACACACACACGGAGAATGTTACCAGCCTCATGTCCTGCACATGACTCTCCTCCAACCAAAAGTCTGTGTGGGAGGATCAGTGGCTGTGAAGCACTTTCTGAAATTCGGATCTTTTCAAGGGCTTCAGTTGTCTGATCCCTCCAACAAATCAGTCAAAAAGAAAAGGGAAGATTTCTATTAGATAGTAAGTCCTTAACATGCACATGCCCGCATCGGTTGTTCTATTGCTCATGACAGCTACGGAATCAACGTGGTATTTCCATCTAAGCCAGAAGCAGGCAGCATCTGAATTTGTCTCAGCCACAATTGGTATGAATTAGCATGAGAGATGAACATATTTACTTTCCTTCAATTAATGATGTCTCTAAGTATGGTAACATAGTCTATAAGGAGTTACAGTGCTAAGCATCTCTCTGATAGTTCGAATCTTCCATGGACCACATTGTGGCTACCCCAGAGAAAGATGGAAAGTCAGCTATGAGATGGTTTTGGCTTGATGGCAGTGATTTGATTAGGTGGCCTAGTACTGGATTTAGCTTTTAATTAAAGGTTGGCAGTTCAAATCCAAGAGCTGCTTTGCTGGAGAAAGATAGATAGTCTCCTCATGTAAGCATTATGGCCTTTGCAAATATGATGGATGCTTACTGTGTGTCAGAATAAGCTGGAACACAGTGGGTTTGCATTTTGGTTTTTGGAAAAAAGGGAGAAATTGAAGCTCTACCTTTATAAATACAAAATTTAAGTGCTGTGAGGAGAAATGTGGGATCAGGACTGGTGGAAGATCTATCAACAATTTGCATTATGCAGATGACACAATCCTGCTTGCTGAAACTGAGGAGAACCTGAAGCACTGCTGCAGCAGGTCAAGGACTGCAGCCTTCAGTATGGGTTGAGGCTCAATGTCAAGAAGAGAAAGATTCTCACCACTGGATCAATTGGCAGCATCAGGATGGATGGTGAAGGGACTGAGATTGTTCACAGCTTTAGTTTGCTTGGCTCCACAGTCAACACTCTTGGCACCAGAAGCCAGGAAATTAAAAAACGTATTGCCATGGGAAAGTCTGCTGTTAGGGACCTCTCCAAAGTACTGAAAAGCAATGGTGTTTCTCTGGAGACTAAGGTGTGTCTGATACAGGCCATGGTCTTTGCAATCACTTGTTATGCATCAGAGAGTTGGACAATGACTAGGGAGGATAGAAGAAGAATTGCTGCCTTTGAGCTGTAGTGCTGGAAAAGAGTGTTTAGGGTACCATGGACTGCTAGGAAAACAAACAGATTCATCCTAGAGAGGGTTAAACCAGGCAGCTCCTTGGAGGCAAGGATTCTGATTCTTCATCTAACATAGTTTGGACATGTTGTAAGGAGGGACAGGTCCTTGGAGAGGGACATCATGCTTGGTAGGGTGGAGGGACAGCGCAGGAAGGGAAGACCCTCTATGAGGTGGATTGATTCAGTGACTGGGGTAATCGGGATGGGAGTGTCAGAGACAGTGCGATTGGCATAGGACAGAGCAGAGTTTAGGGCTGTTGTACGTAGGGTCGCTATGGGTCGCAAATGACTCAATGGCATATAACAACAACAACAACAACCATAACAAACTACACAATAGTGAAGAACTGCCTTAATTTCTGCCAACAGTGTAAGGACTGTCAAAAGAATGGACAAGCGTGTCTTGGAGATAGAGCAACTAGGATGTTCCTCAGAGGTGAGGATGAAGCTCCGTTGCACATATTTTGGACATGTTGTTAGGAAGAGCCAGGCCTTGGAAGAAGACATCATTGGAAACGTGGAGGGTCACAGAAAGAAAGGAAGATCCTCAGAAAGATGGATTGACACAGTGATGGCATCAGTGGATTTAAGAACATCAGAGGTTATGAGGATGGCACAGGGTAGGGAAGGTTTCATATTTATTGTTCATATGGTCACTATGCATTGTACCCAACTTGACAGTACCCAACAACAACTGTGTGAATAGGTGCTAGGGAGTCTTTGGTGAGTAACTTGATATAATGTGTACTTTACAATTTGGTAAAAAAGCCTGATGCTAAGTAATGATCTATCATGTGAGAGATGTTCCAAAAAGTAGAATAGGCCCCATGCCAATAGGCAGACGAGACTTATTTATGAACCTTTCCCTCAGCTCAACTCTGACCTCAATATCTTTAGAAATAGCTTTTGTTCTTTTTCCTATGTATTATTTTTAAAATATAAATACATACTTAGATATTACCATTGTACTTCTATTGTTTCTCCAGTTAGATGGAGAATTTTCATAAAAAATAACCATATTTAAAATGCCTATGATACCATTATAAAATACTTTTGTTGTTGTTAGGTGCCATGTAGGTAACTGCAACTCATATTGTCCCTTTGAACAACAGATCTAAACCTTGTACCGTCTTCACAATCTCTGTCATGCTCAAGCCAGCCTTTGTGATAGTCATTTCATTGAGGGTCTTCTTCTCTTTTGCTGATCCTGTACTTTTCCCAGCATGACAACTATCTACAAGAGCTAGTTCTTGTTTAAAATATGCAAAGTAAGTGAGACAAAGATTCATCACCCTTGCCTTTAAGGAATTCCAGTTGCATTTCCAAGACAGATTTTTTTTTACACTTTTGGCAGTCCATGGTATATCCAATACTCTTGGCTAACACCACAGTTCAAAACCTCTGATTCCTCTTTGACATTCCTTGTTTATTGTTCAGCCTTCAGATGCAAAGGAAACAATTGAAGAATACCATGTTCTGGAGCAGACTTATCTTAGTGTTTAAACTGATATCCTTGCTCTTTAGAAATTTGGAGAGATCCTTGACAGAAGATTTTCTCAATACATCTTTTGATATCTTGACTTATTACTTATTGCCAGGCAAAGTCATTTAACTGCATGGATCATAACAAATTATGACTAACACTGAGAAAAATAAGAATTCTAGAACTCTTAACTGTGCTCATGTAAAATCTACGTATAGGCCAAAAAGGAGTCATCTACAGAACAAGGGAACACGATATTCTTTAAAGAAAAGGGTTCATGAGGTTTGGATCCTTTTTTCATGACTATTCAATTTGTAAGTTGAGTAAATCATTTGGTAAGAATATGAGGAAGAATGTAGCATCAAGGTTGGAGGAAGTCTCATCACCAACCTACATTAAGTGCATGACACAAGCTTGCTTGTAGAAAGTGAAGAACTGAAGAAGACTTGAAGCACTTACTACGGAAGACCAAAAAGTACAGTCTTTGTTATGGGTAACAATATCAAGAAAACAAAACTCTCATCACTGGTCAATAGACAACATCATGATCAATGGAAAAAAGGTTAAAGTTGCCAAGAATTTAATTTTATTTGGATCCACTTGTCATTTTACTTATAAATTACTATTGGAGTTTAGAGTATGACATTCCAAAACTGCGTAGTAAATCCAGCACAATTTGTGAGGTTCTCTCACAGTCCCTGTTTTATTTGAGCCTCCAAATAACTCTGAATTGAGCTCTATTTCCCTGATTTACAGTTTGGAAAAGGGAATATGATATGAACGATTTGCCTAAGGCAAATAATTTAACATGACTTTACAGTGTTACTGATAACAAGTTAAGAGTAAGTGAATGATTATCTTATAATTTCTTAAAAGAATACTCACCTCCCCATTTCCTTTTCCTGTGTTCTACTTGCATTGCCAACACAAAGGTACACAGTTCAAATTCACCCTGGGAGGAAGAAGGGCGATCTCTTCTTAAGCAATTTCCAATCTTTGAAAACCCACTTGAGGTTCAACTAAGAGACAGTTTTGACTTGACAGCACATAGCAACTTGTTTGTATTTGCTTCATACTTTTGCTTAGCCTTGAACTATAGATTGATCTGTGACAGCCTCTCGTTCATCTAGACTTTATTCCAGTTCTTTTTAAGAGGTTTCAAAATTCACTCATTGCTGTTGAGCAGAGAGTGACTCAGCTGACTCTCTAGTGGGTTTTTGTGAGTCTATAAATTGCACAGGGGGAGACTTCTCATCTTGCTACGGTGGAGCTGCTAGTGGATTACAACTCCAGACAGGCTATCTCACCATTAGGAAGCTCCATTAGGAAGTTTAGGAGCAAAAATATTGTTGACACTATGTTGCTGCTTTTCCATATTCTGCTGTCTGGGGGCAGATTTCTTGGAAGTAGAATGAAAGATCAGGATTGAGTATGTTTGTGTGTGTGTGAATGAACTATCAAGAAAGGGCTTCCTGGAGAAGAAGGTGATGTGGCAGAGAAAGAAAGCTGTAGAAGAGGAAGAAGTCAAGTAAGTTTTCAACTGTAGGTGAACCCCACAAGATGTTCTGAGTGTAAAATACACATAAAATTGTCTCCACTTGAGGCAGAGAAACTTGACTTTCATACGTTTCATCATTGCCCAAGGGTTTCTCCAAGTGGGGTTTGAAAAGGAGAATAAAGTTCTATTGATGAGTCACAAGAGTGCATCTTTGGAAAGATGATAAAGTACATTGGAGTTGGAAAACCATGCATAGAAATGGTAAAAAGGAACAACAACAACAACAAAAATGGTAAAAAGGACTGGAGGGAATCAGTTCAAAGCACAAAAAGTCTGTTGGGCCCTGACTAAGTTTCCAGTTTGGAGGCTCATGTGTGAAGGAGTTGGATTCTGGTGGGTAGGTTCTCTTGTTTTAGTTGAAAGTCAGATATAAACTGTTTGATGTGTTTTTAGATTTCATTTACAATCCTGTGTGAGCTGATTGGGCTTACTAGATTTAGCTAACAAGCAGCTGTGGTCTGGAAGCCTTTGTTTAAGTTAATCAGAACCTGGTGGGCGGGCCTTTGTATTTAAAAGCCAGTTGGGCCCTTGGACCTGGTCTTAAATGTATATGGGAAGAATATTCTCCTAAGTGGTACAGCACTAGTCTGTCAGTTTGCTATACTGAGGTAACTTGGGGTAGCTGTGATGCTGAACACTGTGTCACAGGTGTGTCAAATGCCATAATGCTTACCCATGGTGGCCAGTGTTTGGTGAAGCTCCCACTTTAAGGCAGGCTTAGAAGCAGGAGTGACATCCACTTATTAAACAGTTTGAACTTTGGAAACTTTGTGAACATTATAGAAATGAGATAGTTATATAACAGGGTTCAGATCTTTTGTTCATAGGGTTGTTATGAATCCTGCTTCACTTGATGGCACTTAACAACAACAACATCATGACAAACATAGGAACTATAGTATAAGTGGTTCATATGTTTAGTTATATTGATAGTTGTTTTAGAGTTCACTTTGTTTTACAGTGACCTCGTATTCAGCAGACAAAATGTTGCATAATCTGGTGCCATTATTACAATCATTGGCTTGATTGAGCCCATTTATATGGCCCCTGGCGATATAGCATGTTGTGTGTGAGACTTGTAACCAGAAAGTTGATTGTTACTATGCAGCACTCAGGAGCAATGATTTGAAAAAGTACTACGTAATTTGGGAGATGTTGGAGAGCATTATTCTGAGTGAACTAATGCAGTTTCATAAAGACAAGTATTGCTTAAGACCATTATTGTAAAAATAGGAGGATAATTATTAAAACATGTATAGGCACACAGGGTCACACAGTTTGATGGGTGGAGGGAGGGGGGCAAGGGATGGGAATGGATCTGGGCAAAAAGACAGAGTAATGATGGGCAAAGTACAATCATAATAAATTTTATAAAACATAATCCATGAGAATGATTGTCACAATGTGAATGAAGAATAATGTGAAACACAATGTATATGAACTTCGTAAACAAACCAGATAAATAACCAAAAAGTTAATTTTCAAATCCACCAACAGTGAACGATGAAGCAGTCTGATCTCACTGAGATTTAAGTCTTGAAAGTCAAATGGAGGGTTCCAGGAATCAATTTGGTTTGACTTGTGTATTTCCAAATATACAAAAAACTTTCCAACTCAGGAGGTCCATCTCTTAGCACTATATCAAACAATAATATTCTATTCCGATCTAAAAGGCTTTCACTGACTGATTTTTGGAAGTAAAGGCCTTTCTTTTTCATCTATCCTAATCTAGAAGCTCTGCTTAAACTTTTCCACCATAGATGACCCTATTGGCATTTGAAACATTGATGACATAACTTCTAGCATCATGCAACACGCATACCATCACACTATGACAAACTGATAGATGTGTAGTAGTTTTAGATGTTGGGATATTACAAATCTCTTTGAGGACCTGATACACACAATAGACCTTCAGCTTAGAAACATAAAAATTTGTGTAAGCAGCCACTTATTGTTGGAAGGCCCCCAAACCCATAAATCCTGAGTTAAGATCAGTAATTTCACTGTATCCGAGCACCTTCAGTTGGACTGTCCCATGTAAAGATCAGCTTCCTAGGCCTGCCTTCTTAAAATTCTGCTTTCCAAGAAATGCCATCTGCTGAACTGCATGATCTTCTACCCGAGTACTTCATTACTCTAATTGTCACTGAACAGAAGGAAAGGACATTTCCCCAGGGTGTCTGGCTCTAAGATGAAACAGCATGCCGTGTGACCTCAAGGAAACCTCAGTCCTATTTGCTAAAATGATATGAAGATAATGAATAATAACCTTCTTAACTGAGAAGCATCTCTTGGGACAGAAGACACATAGACTCAAGGCCCAGAGAGCGTGGATTTCAGATCTCCTTGGGAAGTAGAATGTCAACTAAGAAAATCACAACCAAGACTATAGGGTAGCACGTACATGGCCATTTTCCCTGGTTACCTCTCTGCAGTTTACATATGGACTACTTATGTTCCTTGTTTATTTAATTTTTAAAAAGTGGTAATATTTCATTCCTTCCTCCTTGTGGAGAAGAAGCCTACTAGGTCTTGTCCTGATAGATTAGGCACAGAATGACAGATGGAGCTGAAGTCACCTTGCCTTCCTTGACACCACCAGACTCAGTCTCTCTCTCTCTTCTCCCCTCCTCCTCCTCCTCTTCCTCCTCCTTTTTCTTCTTCTTCTCTCTCTCTCTCTCTCTCTGTCCTTCCTCTCAGCATTGGAGCACATGACCTCATAACTAGACTGTCATATATGAGAATATGTTTTTTTCTTTTCTTTTTAAAAATTATTATTAATTTCAATGAAAATTTACAGAGTCTTTGGATTTCCATTCATTCATTGTTGCACTTTTCTCCCCCCCAGGTCCACTCCACTATGCAGCTCTGGACTCCTGTCATGACAAAATTACCTAATCATATATCCCTTTTAAACAGTTTTCTCCCTCACCTGTTTCAATGCAGTATACATTATTGAACCCATCTTTCTCAGTCTCCCCCCAACCCCAAGGTTAGTCCTGTTTTACAACAGTGACACCATGCAGTATTTGTCCTTTTGCGACTGAGATACTTCACTCAGCATAATGTCCTTCGGGGTCACCCATTTTGAATAATATTGCATGAGTTCCTTGTTTTTCAATGCAGCATATTATTCCATTGTGTCAATAAACATACCACAGCTTCTCTATCCATTCGTTTGTTGATGGGGAGAATATGTTGAGTGCGATCTGATTGGAATCATAAAGGCAATTAAGGAAAAGACCACACGATCCTTTTCCGCTTCCTAAGCATGATGATTGGGAGTTCATACTTCCGTGTGACATGTGTCAACCCTTTAAACCTTGTTATGACATAAGCACACTACCCATCTGACGTAAAAGGAAAAAGACTACAGTTTCCCATTTGTGTTTTAATGCCCAGAATTATATGTCTCTCAAGGAATTCTTGTCTTTGATTATTTGACAAATGGTACATAATAACAACATTGATAATAAAAAGAAAAATAATTACTCTACAAAATAGGATGTAGCATATGGTCTAACTTAAGCAGAATTATGTGAAAGTAGCATATGGTCCAAGTTATATAGAATTATGTAGAAATATGTTTGTACAATGGGCTCAAGTATATCAGAGATAACAAGGATGGCACGGAATAGGGCAAGGTTCAGATTTATTGTTCACACGGTCATTATGAATCGTAGCTGACTTGAAAGCACTGAGTAACAAAAGAAACATCATGGTTATACAAGGGATTTCTGGTGACGTAGTGGTAGGGAGTTATACACTGACACCCTGAAGGCAGAAGGTTGGAATCCACTAGGATTCTAGGGAGAAAGAAAAGTAATTTCCTCCTGTGTGATGTCCAGTCTATGGAAACCTGCTGGAGGGCCAGCTATGAGTCAGTTCCAGCTCAAGGGTAAGTAACAACAATATGCTTATACAAGGGAGCCCTGGTGGTACAGGGAGCTGTGCCGATAACTCAAAGATGAAGTCTCTCTGGCACTAATCCACTATGACTGGGCAAGAAAAAGATGGGTGATCTCCTTTTGTGCGATTTACAGACCCGGTTGTCTCTGGAGGTCAGCTATGCGTCAGTTTCAGCTTGATGGCAATGAGTTTGTTGTTTATACATATATTTTAAAAAAATCTAAAAGTATTCCAGCAGTCTGGTAAATGTGAGTATACCTTGGTGGGGAGGTGGAATGATACAGAGATGTTTTACATGTTGTTGTTGTTGTTATGTGCCGTCGAGTCGCTTGCGACTCATAGCGACCCTATGTACAACAGCCCTAAACTCTGCTCTGTCCTGTGCCAATCGCACTGTCTCTGACACTCCCATCCTGATTATCCCAGTCACTGAATCAATCCACCTCATAGAGGGCCTTCCTCTCCTGCGCTGTCCCTCCACCCTCCCAAGCATGATGTCCCTTTCTAGGGACCGGTCTCTCCTCACAACATGTCCAAAGTATGTTAGACGGAGCCTCAGAATCCTTGCCTCCAAGGAGCCACCCGGTTTAACCCTTTCCAGGACAAATCTGTTTGTTTTCCTAGCAGCAGTCCATGGTATTCTCAATACTCTTCTCCAGCACCACAGCTCAAAGGCATCAATTCTCCTTCTATCCTCTTTGGTCATTGTCCAACTCTCTGATGCATAACAAGTGATTGCGAAGACCATGGCCAGTATCAAATGCACCTTAGTCTCCAGGGAGACACCATTGCTCTTCAGTACTTTGGAGAGGTCCCTAACAGCAGACTTTCCCATGGCAATGTGCCTTTTAATTTCCTGACTTCTGTTGCCAAGACGGTTGACTGTGGAGCAAAGCAAACTACAGCTGTGTACAATCTCGATCTCTTCACCATTTATCCTGATGCTGCCAATTGGTCCAGTGGTGAGAATCTTTGTCTTCTTGACATTGAGCCTCAATCAATATTGTAGGCTGCAGTCCTTGACCCTCTGCAGCAGGTGTTTCAGGTCCTCTTCTGTTTCAGCAAGCAAGGTTGTGTCAACTGCATAACGCAGATTGTTGATAAATTGTCCACCAATCTTGACCCCACATTTCTTCCCAGGTAACAATGAAGACGCCAAACCGCGAGGCATTTGTTCCGCAGCCTGCGCAGAGACGGTATAAGGAGCCTGACTGGCAAGACAGCTGGGCATCTAAAGGGTCCATCACACTCCCGCCCATCTTCCCAGGTAACACTGAGACGCCAAACAGCGCAGGCATTTGTTCCAGCCGAGGGCCACAGGCCTTCGGGCCAAGAAAACCTATCTACTCACCAGTTCTACCTTTGCTCGGGAAACATTACGACTGAACTTCAGAGACATTGGTCCCAACATAAGGAACTACGAACAGCTGATGTGTTTGGAGTCACAGAAGCTAAGGAAGCTTCATATATAAGCTATTAGATCAAGGGCTGGTCAATGGGAGATAGCCATCTGATATAGAAGGAGATATTTTGCTTCTCTTGGATTCCTTATTCCACCATCTAAAATAAATACTGTCTGCTCCATGAACAAAATGAAATGGCCCTCAATGGTGGGTCCAAAATGCTAGAAGACTCTTGTTAAAAAAGTCAGTTTCCACAGAAGAGTCTTGCTTTCTTTTCTTCATTTTCCCCCCCTCTTAAGTATTGGGAAACAGATTTTCTGCTTAATGATAAATGAGCACGCCCTTCCTCACTCCAATGTGCAAGAAGCATATATTTAATCCTGAAAATAGAGGCAGAATTACTGAAGTGAAAATGTACTCCCTGGAGGAATAGAGATAAGAATGCTGATGCTTACTGAAGTGCTGTTGCTTGTGGATTTATAAGGCTGATGGAATACTGATGTTTACATTAAGAACAGCTTGCAGTTGTATTAGAAACAAATGCTTACCCTTGCATTACCGAAATGAAGACATATGCAAGAAAAATGTTCTGCACAGGGGCATACAGATGCATAACAATTATTATCATTGCAAGAAGTTAACTGCATGATTATGGAATTCCAAGACTCAATAGACAGTGAGAATAGGAAGCACTGCCATTATTAAATTGCAATAAGCAATAACATTAGAGATTAAACCATTAGGGTAAGAAGAATTCCATTTCGCTAGCATAAGTGCTACAAAGACTGTTACACAAAGTATTCTCAAAGTGATATTGATATTTATAGCCAAAATTTTAAATCACCCTAATACATTACAGTGAAATGAACAAAGAATGGGCAGAAACCCAGGATCTTCAAATCCTGACCTTTTATAGGCCTCTCTCCCATCTCTGTCCTCCATTGACGGCTCTCCAGGGATCTGGAGGGAGAGGACAAGGTCATGCATTTTATTACCAGGAATGCTTTATTTCAAACTCGAATGCAATCCCTTGTGATTTTGTTTATCTAGACTTGAGATTGAATGGAGCTGTCACTTTCCTGTCTTAGCAGCAGCAAGCTGCTCACTGGTGTCAGCGAGCAAACATTTCAGAAATAGCAAAAAGACATTATAACACATGATACTGAAAAGTTAATGACAATTCTTGTTTTGCATAAATATAATGGACAATCTATGGCCATACCACCCTGAACACACCCAATCTCACCTGATAAACAGAATGGACAATATTTTCATCTTTCATCAAAATATTGATCCCTACATACCCAGCTCTGTGAGGAATACACCAGACAACAGGCATGTTGTACATCTGCCAAGTCTGTTTTCTTATTCTTTTTAAAAATAGAAAATAAAAAATCTCAACTTGTAATTACAGAAATGGAATCAAGTGTTTGCTGATTCTATATGAATATCTGAATCAATAAAGGACCCCAAAATGTGGAAATCTATTTGATGAAGGCTATTTCAACACATACCATGTTGAAACCACATATCCCAAACCATGTTGGAATATTATGCCCAATGCTGCAAGGCTGGCTGTTTTAATTTAGGACACAACAGTACTTAGGTAATGATCTACTCTCCATTTACTTTCATTTTCTTAAAAGTATATTCTTCTGAAATATGTGGACATAGATTTTAAATATACTATTGATTTTCAAATGGGTGGGGAAAAATCGAGTTCTGGGAAAGAGAATTTCTTGATGACAAAGCTGGCTTCACTAGAAATAATTTTTCTAATAAATCTTGATTTCTTTTCCAAAACATTAAAGTTATACTTTATCTCCATGGTGGTAGACTCAAGCTGTTCAGATATTGATAAAATGTTGAAACATTCCATTTAAGCGAATCATTTAGAATTGTAAAGATGGCCTTTGCTACATAGATTTGAACAGTACTATAGATAATGTTTTTATTTCAACAATTTCTTGTAAGTACTTTTCTCCTTAACTGTTGGCAAATTTATCATATTGTAAGAGTCTCACATTTGCTGCTTATTTCTTTGAACAGCAGGCTGAAAAGACATACACTCAGGACTTACAATTGAGTCACAGTTATAGATCTCACTATTTCTTTCAGCTCTGACTCAAAATCAGAAGCTGTGTTGTCGACCATACCAGCTCTCTCTCAGTGAATGAACGATCTAACATTCATGAGCAGCTCCTTTTATTATCATGGTAAAACCCTTCCTTGGTGCATAAGGAAACTGGTGAACCTTCAGATGTGACCCTAATTCACTATTTTCAGTCTACTTCATGGATCTCTCTCTCTCTCTCTCTCACACACACACACACACATACACACACTCACACTCAATGGTGTCTCAATGAGAAATCTCTCTCCCATAGAGTGTCCTTCTGAGGATAAAATGAATAAGAAGCCTTGGGGTGCTATATTGAAAGATTTGCCAAAAGCCGACCTATCTTCTGCTCAAAGACTGCTCTCCTCTTACCTTGAAGCATCACACTACCTAGTGTTCCTGTGGGGTGCTGATTGCTCTATCCCAGACTGCAACATCCAGTCACATGCAACATGCAGTCACACACAACATGCAGAAGGTGACAGTTGAAAAATTTGCCAATAATTCAGTTTCTTTTCTCACCAAAAAAACCATGGTTAATACCTTGTACTATGTTTACACATTCATTGGGAATAGAATGACTTGTAGCTGTAGGAGTGGTGGTGGTGTAGTGGTAAAAGCACTAACTGAAAGGTTGGCTTGAACCTACCGGCCATTCCACAGGAAACCGAGGCAACAGACTTCAGGAAAACCTATAGCCCTGGAAACGTTGTGGGGTGGTTCCACATGGCCGTACAGAGTCGCCGTGCATTGGACTCCATGACAGTAGATGTTATACTCACCTTAGGAGCTCCTGGGCCATAGAAACTGTTAAATTCTCTATTATTAAGTGAAATGTTGGCACTTCAAACTTTCTCCAAGGTACTTTTGGGAGATGTGTTTTCCAGATGTCACAGCCTTGAAAACCACAGGGCACAGTTCTACTCAGCTCATGGAATCAAATTGATAGCAACAAACAACAACACCTGTCCGTGCTATAAATTAGAAAAATTAGTTATTTTGCTGTTTGACTAGCTCAGATGCATAAGCGATCTGCCTTATATGTAATTTTAACAACAGAATTAATCAATTTGCCACTCTGAAACATTAATTTCTCCTCGTTCCTAGGCAGCTTGACTGCTTTGACACGGTCAAAGAGGCTAATGCTTTTTGTTTCAGAATGTCACTAAATGGGTAATTTCACAGACAATAGAAAGAGACGGAGAACAAATATGTGACTGGTCCAGAAGTATCTGACTTTGAAATAGTCAATATTGAAAACCGTTGTAGATTTTTCTCTTCTAGAATTTCACAGAAAATCATCACACTTCCAGGTTCGCCTGCTGTGCAGAGTTGTGTTTGCATTACTTTTCTATATAACTTTTAAAAATATATCTAGAGATTTTTCAAGTCGTTTTTTTAGTAGGATTGTGATGCAACATAGTAAAAAGAATTAAAATAGCTAATTTTATAAAAATAAGCAGTACTATGCCAACAATTGGCTCAGGGTAGAACAGAGTTCAGTGCTGTTGTGCATAGGGTCGCTCTGAGGAGGAGTCAACTCGATGGCACATAACAACGTCAATGGGAGGACACGTTTTGGAACAGACTGTTGCTGCTCTGAGTGCTGTTGACTTGGTGGTTCTGAGTCATAGAAACACCATGAGCAGCAGAAACACTGCCTTGTCCTAAACTATGCTCACAAGTGCTGCTGTGCCCAGTGTCACAGCTACTGTGTCACCTCATCTCTCCAAGGGTCTTTTCCTACTTCCCTGACCTCTGACTTGCAAAACAGGATGTCTTCCTCTGGGCACTTTTCCCTCCTGATGACATATCCAATTAAATGGAATGTACAAAGTTAATTGGGAGGAACAACTAAGCCATTACACTGCACTGGGCAAAATTGAGGAACGTAACTTGAGTATTCATTGGAATTTCTGGGAAAAATAAGAATTCATGTTTTAAACTCATGAAAATGTACTGTCTTAGCCCTTCTCCTTTGAAATGGCTACCTTGTTGTTGTTGTTGTTATGTGCAGTCGGGTCACCATATGTACAAGAGCTCTAAATCCTGCTCTGTCCTGTGCCAGCCTCACAGTCTTCAACACACTTACTCCCATCACCCCAGTCACTGATTCAATCTGTCTCATCGAGGGTCTTCCTCTCCTGCACTATCCCCCCACTCTCCCGAACATGATGTCCCTCTCCAAGGACCGGTCCCTCCTTGTAACATGCCCAAAGTATGTCAGATGAAGCTTCAGAATCCTTGACTCCAAGGAGCAGCCCAGCTTCACCCTCTCCAGGACAAACCTGTTTGTTCTCCTAACAGTGCATGGTATATACAACACTAATCTCCAGCACTGCAGCTCAAAGACATCAATTCTCTTTCTATCATCTCTAGTCATTATTCACTGTCCAGCTCTCTGATGCATAGCACTCAATTGTGAAGACTACAGCCTGGATCAGGTGCACCTTAATCTCCAGCCTGATATCATTGCTCTTCAGTGCTCTTAAGAGATCCCTCATAGCTGACTTTCCCAAGGGAATACATCTCTTGATTTCCTGGCTGCTGTTACCAAGAGTGTTGACTGTGGAGCCAAGCAAACGAAAACTGTTAACTATCTCAATCTCTTCACCATTCATAATGATGCTGTCAATTGGCCCAGTGGTGAGGATCTTTGTTTTCTTGATTTGAGCTTCAATTTATATTGGAGGCTGCAGTTCTTGACTTTCTGCAGCAAGCGCTTAAGGTCCTCCTCAGTTTTAGCAAGCAGAGTTGTGTCACCTGGATAATGTAGGTTGTTGATGATACTTCCACCAATCCTGATGCCATATTCCTCCTCGTACAGCCCAGTATCCTGGATGATCTGTCCTGCATACAGATTGAAAAGGTATGGAGACAGAATACATCCCTGATGAACCCCCTTCCCAATTTTGAACCATGCAGTGTCTCCTTGCTCTGTTCTGACGACTGCCTCTTGGTCCAAGTATAGGTTTCGCATTAGCACAATCAAATGTTCTGAGATTCCTATTCTTCCCACAGTCAGCCATAGCTTGTTGTGATCCACACAGTCAAAAGCCTTTGAATACTCAATGAAGCATAGATAGACATTCTTCTGGTATTCTCTGCTTTCTGCCAAGATCCATCTAACATTAACTACAATATTTCTAGTACCATGACCTATTCTAAATCCAGGTTACACATCTGGCAGTTCTCTGTTGACATATTGCTCCAAACGTTTTTGTATAATTTTCAGCAGAATCTTGCTTGCATGTGATATAAATGATATTGTTCAATAATTTCCACACTCTGTTGGGTCACCTTTCTTTGGAATGGGAACAAATGTAGATCTATTCCAGTCAGTCGGCCAGCTGGCTGTCCTCCAGATTTCTTGGCACAACTTAGTGAGCACATCCAGGGTAGTGTTTGTTTGTTGAAATATGTCAATTGATATGCCATCTCCTTAGTAGATCTAGATAATTAGACTCTGGATTTGAGGCTCTGTCTCACATACTTTGGACATGTTGCTTGGAGATGGATATCATGGTCAGAAGGATGGATAGACAGGGCAAGAGAGGAAGATCCTGGACAAGGTGGATTGACATAGTGACTGGAGTAATGGAGGTAGAGGTCTCAAAGACAGTAAGATTGACTCAGGATAAGGCAGAGTTCAGAGCTGTTGTGTATTGGGTACAAGAGACTCCACTGCACATAACGACAGTGGTTTAAGAACCATACTTTGTGCTACCTCAAGTCCTCTGTGTTTACTACCCTTATCGGAAGGAAAGATGAGTAAGAAAACAGCAAGGAAAGGGAAAAAGTTTTTCTCAAGTTCCAGAGCAGGTATGACCAGGGAAGCACCAAGAACAGTACGTCTACCACCTCATGCTGGCAGGAGTCTTTTATCACAACCATTGGTACTTAACAGGCTTATTTGTTTTCACTACTGATTTTAACACAGTCCATACCGCACCTGGGGTAGATCCTCTCAAGTTCAGCCCCTGGAAAGCCACTTGGATTTACTTGATGTGAATATTCTAAGTACGACTGCGAAAGCCTTTGAATGGGAGTAACTTGCGGCCTGTGTTATCATGACAATCTTGTAAATGAGAAGAGAGAAATAATTAATAAGGAAAATATTGAGGAAGTAAGAGAATATAACCTGCATTATGCAGATGACACACCCTGCTTGCTGAAACTGATGAGGACCTGAAGCACTTGCTGCAGAGGTCAAGAGCTGCAGCCTTCAATATGGGTTGAAGCTCAACATCAAGAAAACAAAGATCCTCACCACTGGGCCAATTGGCAGCATCATTATAGATGGTGAAGAGATTGAGATAATTAACAGTTTTAGTTTGCTTGGCTCCACAGTTAGCACTCTTTGTACCAGCAGCCAGGAAATCAAGAGATGAATTGCATTGGGAAAGTCAGCTGTCAGGGACCTCTGCAGAGTACTAAAGAGCAACGATGTCAGGCTGGAGACTAAGGTGCACCTGATCCAGGCTATAGTCTTCACAATTGCTTGCTATTCTTCAGAGAGCTGGACTATGACTAGGGATGAAAGGAAGAGAACTAATGCCTTTGAGTTGCAGTGCCGGACAGGAGTGTTGAATATACTATGGATTGCTAGGAGAAAAAGCAGGTTTTCTTGAAGAGAATGAAATCAGGCTCTTTCTTAAGGCAAGGATTCTGAAGGATTCATTTGACATACTTTGGATATGTTACAAGGAGGGACCAGTCTTTTGAGAGAGACATCATATTTGGGAGGGTGGAGTGATAGTGAAAGAGAGGAAGACCCTGGATAAGATGGATTGATTCATTCCCTGGGGTCATGGGGGTAGGTGTGTCAGAAACAATAAGGTTGGCACAGGTTAGGGTAGGGTTTAGGGCTTTTGTACATGGGGTTTCTATGAGTCACAAGCAACTCAACAACACAAAACAACAACAACAACAAAAGAATATGAATGCCCTTGGCTGATAAGTGACTTTGGTTTGATCCCTCTACCTTCCATATACTAATCTCCTTTTTATTTTTTCAGAAATGAGGAGTCAGGAGAGAAGGAGAATGGAGAGGTGTTTGGAGCTCTTCTGAAAGCTATTCCGAGAAAGGCCCTGTGCTCTGTGGTTTCACTTGATTTCCAAAGATCAAGCACCAACACATATTACATGACTTCAGAGATATTGGCAACTTTGCTCAAGTGTGCGATGGTGAGAATATCTTGGTCTACAGAGCCAATAATAACTCCAAGATTAGATGCAAAAGCAAAGTCAAGATGTTATTGTTGAAATGTGGGAGTGGGACTGTGAGTCTAGGGAAAAAACCCTTAGTTCTCTTTTAAACTTAGGCCCACATTAACATAGTTACACTCAATCCATCTTCTACTTTATGCCCAACACAACATATATGACAGATGCAATTAGTGCACTCCTCACAAGGCATCGGCAAGACAACTCCTAAAATTTCAATTTTAAAACAGCCTTTTAAATTTCGCTATTTCCACAGCAGGTTTCCCTGAGGTAATATACACTCGTTCACTCGAAGCATTGGTAAATAAGCCAAGCTAAAGTAACCTGCACTTTTTTTTGTATTTTTCTAGGGAAGAACTGACAGCCAGGGGAATTGCTCAATGATTAATGAGAAGATACTCGGCCTCGTTGGTGAAAGTGCTTCGACCCTGTTGTGATTAAACATTAAATCTGAGCTTTTGAACACCAGATATGACCTCCTGCTGGTGCTCTGGATTTAGTTAAAAAACGAAACTAATTTAATAAATATTTACTGAGCACCTATTACAAACCAGACTGCAGGCTCAGTGTGAGGGTTCTGAAGATGTGTTTTGTAGCCACTTTGACAAATGTATACAATAGGCTATATTAGAAGAAAATCACCTACTTGAGCAATAAGAGGCATAAACAAAAGTTGCTTGATTGATTGAGGTGTATGTGAGACACGGCTGCATCGTTTCTAGGTTAGGTAAGTAACCTGACCTGCCTATAAGCATCTTTATAAATACACTATAGGTATATTTAATGACGTTTGTGAAGCTTACATGAGATAATAGTTCTTGGGACAGTCTATGTTCTTAAAGGATTCTCCTTCCCTCTCCTCCAACACCTTCCTTTGACTTCCCTTCTGTACTGCACTATAATGTCTTAAAGATCTATCTGTATTGTAATATTTATAAAGACTTCATTTTCCTAATGACCAAGTAGTATTATTCCATTGTATGTATCTACTACAATTTGTTTATCCATTCATCTGCTGTTAGACATTTAAGAGGTTCTTATCTTTAGACTATTGTAAGCAGTGTTAGAAGGAGCACTGGTGTGAATGTCTCTTTGCATCTCTGCTTTCAAGGCTGTTAGATATATATCTAGGAGTGAATTGCTTGGTTGTGTTGTAGTTATATGCTTGATATTTTGAGGAACCGCAGTTTTTTTCACAGTGACTGTATAATTTTATATGCACAGCAGCAGTGCCTAAGGGTTTCAGTTTCCACACATCCTCACCCGTGTTTGTTGTTTTGTTTTAGTGTTGTGATTTTTGTTGGTTTTTTTTTAAGTCTGGGATTTCCTAGTGGAAATATAGTGTGGTTTTTACTTGCAACTTTTGATGAGTAATGACAACTGAGCATCTTTCATATTTTTGATGGCTTTGTGATTATCTTCTTTGGGGATGCGTCTATTCAGATACTTTCACTATTTTGACTGATTTGGTTTTCTGTTATTAAGTTATCAATTTTCTGTGTGTTTTTATTTGCTAGATTATTTTAAAAAGGAAATTCTTATTTTATACTGGTAAGAGAGAGAGAGAGAGAGCGAGAGAGAGAGAGCAAAAGAGGGAGGAGAAAGAGAGAGCAAAAGAGGGAGGAGAGAGAGAGAGAGAGAGACTGTAGGCAGAGCCTGAGGCTGGCTTGCCACAGTGCCCATTATGACATCTAATCTAGTGCTTTGCCTCAACCTTGCTCAATAAATATGGACTTGTGGGGATGGTTCACTGATGGTGCTTAGGAAAGGACCAAACTTGAGAAAGAAAAATTTAAAAAGGAAAAGTAAGCCCTATAAATGAAAGACAAATAACCAGGTACCCAGGACCGAGAGAGGCACTTAGATGGAGGAAGATTGAGTTATCAACATTTGAGAGTATCATCTGCTTTTCTCTTTTCTGTTTGGCTAGCTGGTACTACTGAGAGTGCATTAATAATGTGCAATCAAAAATGACATTTCACAGCAGTTCTGCTATTTGACACATATATTCTACCCAATTTGTGAGTAACATTCTTCAGACATTTAAAACTGTATCTAATAATAACACATGATAACCTAAACAGAACCAGTAGACCAGTTGCCATGGAATCAATTCTGACTTATGATGACACCGTAAGTGTCAGACTCAAATTGTGCTTTATAGGGTTTTCAAGAGATAATTTTCCCCCCAAAGTAGATTGCCAGGTCTTTCTGTCAAGCCCCCTCAAAGTATAAAGGAATCACCAATCTTCTGGTTAGCATATATATATCGTAATAATTATTACTATTCAAACAAAAGTCCTTGCAATATGCCCCTACTAATTTGAACCCAGACATTGATGGCTGGGGAGATAGTGACGAGACTTCAACTAGATGAAGAGAAGATGATCCATGCTGTGAGCAAGGGTTGATTGCTGCAGCTTGATGGCTTGTTCTGGGCTGGACTTTTCTTCTGGATGCAGGTGCTCAAAGTTCCCAAGTTGAACAGAGAATTCTTCAGCAAAAGGGACATGCTTGTGCCCTCAGAGTACTGGTTTGGTAGTGATGGGAAAGTCAGAAATTGGCTATCTAAAATGCGGTTATTAGGGCACAAGTCATGATACAGCTGGCTTACATGTTTCCACAAATGTAGTTATTATCAAGATGATTACAAGGGGAATTTTCCCTCCCCATAGTAAACATGAACAAAATATAATGTAAATGAAAGGTTGTATAAAACACAAGTGCATGTGCATGAAACCCAATGTATAAGAAAGAATAATGGAAAAAAATATTTTAAAAAGTCCTTGTAAAAATGGAAGAATTATTCTTATGAATTGAATGCTGTCACCCCAAATTAATGTTGTAAATAATAACCTCCGTGTTTATGGTTATTATCTCATTTGGAAAAGAATAATCCTTGTTATGTCAATGAAGCAGTATTAGTGTAGGCTATATCTCTGTTGTTAGGTATCCTTCAGTCAATTTTGGCTCATAGCAACCTTATGGCTATTGGATGTGAAGCCTGTCTTATCCCGTGCTATCTTCAGAATGTCTGATGTACTTGAGTGCATTGCTGCAGTCACCATGGCAATCCATCTTGTGAAGGCTCTTCCTCTCTTTCACCTACCCTCCACCTTTCCAAGGGTGATGTCCTTTTCCAAGGAACAGCTATAACAGCACACACTAAGTATGTAAGATGAAGCTTTGTCATCTTTGCCTCCAAGGAGGATTCTTGCTGTACTTTCTAGGACATATCTGTGTGTTCTTTTGGCAGTTTGTGGGATATTAAGTACTTGTCTCCAACAGCATAGCTCAAAGGTATCAATTCTCCTTCTTTCATCCTTATTCACTGTCTAATTGTCAGACACATACCAAATAATTGAAAGGACCATGGCCTGAATCACCTTGGTCTTCAAACTGACACCATTGCTCTTCAGTGATTTGGAGAGGTCCTTACAGCAGACTTGACCAATGTAATATGTCTTCTGATCTTCTGAGTATTGGTATCAAGGGTGATGATTGTGAATCCAAGTGAGCTGAAGTCACTTTCAAGTTTAATCTTTCCTGTATCTATCATGTTGTCTATCAGTCTAGTGGTAAGATTTTTTCTTGATGATGAGATGTAACCCATATTGAAGGCTGTATTCTTTGGTCTTCTACAGCAAGTGCTTCACATGCTCCTCACTTTGAGCAAATAAGGTTGTGCCATCTTTATAATGCAGGTTGTTGATGAGTCTTTCTCTGGTTGGATACCATAGAATTCTTCATAGAGATCAGCTTCTCAAATGATTTGCTCAGCATACAGATTGAATAGATATGGAGAAAGAAGAACGGTGGCACACACTTTTCTTTTTTTTAAAAAAGAAATTATTTTATACTGGTTTATTTACAAAGTTCATACACATTTTTTTTTTTCACACTGGATCTTTCCCAGTTCATTCACCCTCCCTTCTCTTTCACCTTCTCTTCACCCAACAAATCATGCGACCCTATGATTAATTTCTCCCATCCCCTGCCCAACCTCAATCCTCTGCTTCCCCCTGCTCCCCCCCCCCGACCTTGGATCCTCATACTCATTCTAGAATAATGATCTTATACAGTATTTGTCCTTATGGGACTGAATTAGTTAATTTAGTATGACCTTTTCTAATGTCAGTTTGAAATTCTGGCAGTCAGTGTATTGTCCTAGTCATTTTTTGGTAATTTTCAGCAATATTTTCTTGCATGTGATATTAATGATATTGGCTGATAATATCCACATTCTATTGGATAATCCTTCTTGGGAATGGAAACAAATACAGATCTCTTCCAGTCAGCTGGCCAGGCATCTGTCCTCCAAATTTCCTGGCAGAGACTGGTGAGCATGTCAATTGGTGTTCCATCAGTTCTAGGGCCTTATTTTTTGCCTATGCTTAAGTGCTGTTTGAACTTTCTCCTTCATACCGTTGACTCTTGGTCATATGGTACTTCCTCAAATATTTCAGTGTTGATCAATTGGGTTTTTTAGCTCAGTGACTACACATTCTCTCCATCTTATTTTGATGCTTTCTAGATCATTCAAGATTTTGCCCAAAGCAACACGAAACCTGAATTTATTTTTAAATTCTATCAGCCTGAGAAATCTTGGATGAATTATTTCCTTTTAATCTCCAATTCCACTCTCTGCACATTATCTAATAATACTTCGCTTTGTATATCCCTAGTCTATCTTTTCTGAGATATAAGAGATTAAACAAGCAGGAGATGGAGAAAGAGAAGTGCAAGTCACAGGAAGATCGTCCAGTAGCTTAAGCACAAAAGAAACAGGCTTTCCCCAGAAGCTGAAGAGATAGAAAGATTTCCTCTAGAGCCATTGCTCTGAATTCAGACTTCTAGACTCCTAAGTGGTGAGAAAATAAATTGCTGTTAGTTAAAGCCATATAATTACGACATTTCTGTTATAACAGCACTAGATAATTAAGACAATTACCATTATTTAATTTTATGTTATTGTTTATCTGTGATACCAAAGAGTAAATCTGGCTAATTTTTGCTCTAGAATGAACTCATTAAACAACAAGCATTTAATAAACCAATTATTTCAGCTTCAGGTAGAATTAGTTTAAGACGATCCTATCTGTTCTCTTAGCAAGTGTTTCCATACCATCAAAGACATGCCTGCCTGGATTTCCCATAAGAATCTCTATGACAAATAAAAGAGATTCCACACAGAAATGAAGACTACAGTTAATTCCTCTTCAATTAGATCTATATTCTAATTTTCTTTTTTTTAGGACAATACTTAACTTTTTCAGATGGCAATTTTTAGAGGCAACATGCAATGATTGAAGCAATGTCTTTTATGAAGTTTGGGTATATCAAGGCTTAAGATTTCACTTAAAAAAAAGTCAACTTCTAGTTTGTGTAAAATCATGCCGCTCAAATTGTGGAGATTATCTCACACCCACCAGGGCATTGGGTAGAAATATTGGAGTAATATTTTCCTGACAATTTTTAGTTTTACTATCATCCATTTAGTCTTCTCTTTGCCCAGCTTGCTCTAAATTATTTATTTGTAGGCTTGAACAAAAAAGGGGAAACACACAAAAAAAGGAAAGGTAGAGGGTCAACAAAGGAGAGGAAGACTCTCAAGGAGATGAATAGACACAGGAACTACTGCAATGGACTTGAGCAGGACAGAGATCAGGAGGATGGCATAGATTAGGGCAAGGTTCAGAGCTGCTGTTCTCGGGGTCACTATGAGACATAGTATGATAGCACCTTACAATAACATATCTCAGCAGAATATAAGTTATTGTGAGGGAAAAGACCACATCTCCTTCACTTTTAAATTCTCTAATTGCCCTTTACTCAAAGATTTTTAGATACAATAAGCATCTGTTACATAAATATTTGGTAACATAGGCCCAGGCTTTCCTGTGGGTGAACATTAGATCCCCAATTACACAGCTGAGCATTTGCTGCAAAGCACTTTCTCATTCAAATATTAATCCTGATTCAAGTTGTGTATTATGGTGAAACATATTCAGTACAAAAATTAATCTGAGGTAGATATGTAATGTTGTTGAATGGAGCTTTTTTCCTGGTGCAACACTTATATGTTCAAGTTGGCTCTAAGGACAAAGATTTTTAAAAAAGAATTTGGTATTTGTAATTGATGTATTTCAACAAATAGATGCTGCCCTGGATGTGCCCATCAAGTTGTGCCAAGAAATCTGGAGGACAACTACTTGGCCAACTGACTGGAAGAGATCCGTATTTATGCCCATTCAAAAAAAAAAAAAATAAAGGTGACCCGGCAGAGTCAAACAATATAACTAATATTACAGACTAGCAAAATCCTGCTGAAGATTATCCAGAAATGACTGGAACAGTACATCGACAGAACTACCAGAAATACAAGCTGGGTTTAGAAGAGGCTGTGACACTAGAGACATTATTGCCAATGCCAGATGAATCTTGACAGAAAGCAAAGAGTATCAGAGGAATGCCTATCTGTGTTTCAATTGATTATGCAAAGACATTTAACTTTGTGGATCACAACAAATTGAGGATAATTTTGAGAAGAATGGGAATCCCAGATGGTGCTTATGTGAAAGCAATACTTGAACTGGCAAGCACTCCTCAGAACAGAGCAGGGAAACACCGCATGGTTCAAAATCAGGAAAGGAGTGCATCAAGGATGCATCCTGTCTCCATATTTTTTCCAATCTGTGTGCAGAACAGATAATTCGGGAAGCAGGGCTTTATGAGGAGGAGTGTGGCATCAAGACTGGAGGAAGACTCATCAACAACCTATGTTACGTAGATTACACAACCTTGTTTGCTGTAAAATGAAGAAAACCTGAAGCGCTTGCTGGAGAAGGTCAAGAACTGTAGTCTTCAATATGAATTGAAACTCAACATCAAGAAGACAAAGATTCTCACCACTGGGCCAACTGGTAGCATCATGATAGATGGAGAAGAGCTTGGGGTTATTAACAATTACAGCTTGCTCGGCTCTACGATCAACACTCTTAACATCAAGCAGTTAGGAAATCAAAAGACAAATTGCATTGGGAAAATATGCTGTCAGGGATCTCTGCAGAATGCTGAAGAGCAATGTTAGTCTAGAGACTAAGGTGTGACTAATCCAGGCCATGGTCTTCACAATTACTTGTTATGATTCAGAAAGCTGGGCAATGATTAAGGATGACAAAAGAAAACTAGATGCCTTCACGTTGTGATGCTGGAGGAGTCTTGAACATACCATGGACTGCCGAGAAAAAGAAGAGATCTGTCTTGTAGAGGGCAAAACCAAGTTTCCCCTTGGAGGCTAGGATTTTGAAGCTCTGTCTCACATACTTTGGACATATGGCCAAGAGAGACAGGTCCTTGGAGAAGTACATCATGCTTGGAAGAGTGGAGGGACATCGTAGGAGAGGAAGATCCCAAATGAGATGGATTAATACAGTAACTGGAGCAATGGGGATTGGTGTGTTGGAATGAGTGAGACTGGCACAGGACAGGGCAGGCTTCAGGGCTGCAGTATGTAGGGTCACTGTGGGTTGCAGGTGACTTGACAGTATATATAACAACAACAACAAAGTCTATTCTAAAGAGAGCTCTGAGGGCCTAGTGGCAAGAAGATGCGTGCCGATCCCGAAGGCACATGGTTCAAGTCTGCTAGCTGCTCCATAGGAAAAGGATGGACAATCTTCTTTTGTGGGATTACCTGCCCCTGAAAACCTAGTGGAGGGTCAGCTATGAGTAGGTTCCAACTTGACGGTACACAACAACAACAACAACAACAACAACAACCTGTACTAATACGATAACATTAAGCTGCTATAAACATTTAATTAGATAAAAGAAAATCCCCGATTTATTGAAAACAGCAACCTGTTAGATATAGTTTGTACATTGCCAGATAATACCGTACTGAAGAAAACTTTTCACGTGTTAGATAAAAGTAGA
This sequence comes from Elephantulus edwardii, assembly GCF_000299155.1. Classification (NCBI taxonomy): domain Eukaryota; kingdom Metazoa; phylum Chordata; class Mammalia; order Macroscelidea; family Macroscelididae; genus Elephantulus; species Elephantulus edwardii. The sequence continues at coordinate 1,684,245 of NW_006399982.1, forward strand.
GTGTATTTATTCAACTTCAAGGATTCAAGACAAGAAAGCAAAGATATGCCTTTAGTATTCTACTAGTGCAAGGAGCTCTGCCAAGCTAACAAAAAAGCAGCACATCTCAGGTTGTTCCAATACACAACACACGGGAAATGAAGACATACAGTCCTGGAAATCCAAGATGGCAGTGACATTGAGAACTTTTTGAATTCAACTGTAAGGAGTTCAGATCGGCAGAGGGAGGGTAGAAACTTACAAGCTTGACGAAGATTGGCATTATATAATTGGGAGAGGGAGGTCTCTCTCATGAAAGGGAGTCACTACTGATAGTTTCAGTTTATTTTTGCTATATGGAAATGAAGGCTCAGTGCTATCACAAAGGAACAGGAAGTCTAGATTTCTGTGGGAAACATCTTGTGTTTTAAATGGTGACAAATGAAATTTGTGTGTGAGAGAGAGTGTCAAATACAAAGTAAACCTATCTGTATTTAGTTCCTCAGTATCAATTCCACGAGAATCATATGATCTTAAAGACATATTGTAACCACTATATTTAGATTCTATTATCTAGTACATAATTTAGTTAACAATGTTTCAATATTTACTGTCAGATGTTGCATCTTTTACTAAGATTTCCACAGTTGAATAATTTAATTCCATGGAAACAGACAATATACCAAACAATTATATTTCTTTCTTTTTTTAAAAGAAAACTTTTATTTTATATTGGTTTACTTACTAAGTTCATGTACTTTACTTTTTTACAGTGGATCTTTCCCATTTCCTTTACCTACCTCTCACTCTACCTATCAAATTGTACCGCTCTGTTATTACCCCCTACCTATCCTCACCCCTCTGTTTCTACTCTCTCCTCCTTGAATCTTCATATACATTTTACTAGTTATCTTTCTATTTCTACAATAATGGTCTTATACAGTATTTGTTCTTATGGGACTGAGTTAGTTCACTTAGCATAATGCTTTCCAGATTCTAGTAGTAAGTTAGGTAGTAATTTTCAAAATCATTGCTCCTGTGTTCTGTGTTGTGTTCCACTGTATGAATGTACCATAATTTCTCAAACCATTAGATTGTGGTTGGATATTTGGGCTGTTCCATGTTTTTGTAATGGTGAATAACACTGCTATGAATGTTGGTGTACAAATCTCCATTTGTGTCTCAAGCAATGTATTTCATTGGTCAAATCTGCTGAAGACAGCCTCTTTAAAGTTTGAAAAACAAAGATGTCACTTTGATGTCTAAGGTGCACCCCAATTCACAACACAAAAAGAAGATGGGAGAAGAATTGATGCATTTGAACTGTAATATTGTTATTAGGTGCTGTTGATTTGACTGGAATTCACAGTCACCCTGGGAATAATGGACAGAAACCGGGTCTTTCCAGCTCTATCCTCAAGAGTTCTTCCATGCTCAAATCTACTGTTGCAGTCACTATATCCTGGAGGAAGTGCAAACAAGGTGCTTCCTAGAGACAAGCTTGGTGAAACTGTCTCGTAGACTTTGGGCATGTTGTCAGGAGGGGTCAGTCCTTGGGAAAAAACCTCATGATGGGAAAAGCAGAGGGTCAGTGAGAGAGAAAGACCTTCAAGGAGATGAATCGACACGGTAATGATAGCAAAGAATATTGATTACCCTGTGGACTGTCAAAAGAGCAAGCAAATGATTCTTAAGATAAATACAACTAAATGCTCCCCAAAATTGAGAATGGCAAAATTTTTGTCTCACTTACTTTGGACTCATCTTCATTACAGAACAGCCACAGAAAAAGGACACTATTCCTGGTAAGACAAAGGAAACTTGTGATGAGATAAAACGACATAACAGCCAATGGTGGCTTCAAACTACACATGGTCTTGAGTTTGATGCAGGAATGGCAACCTTCCATTATGCTCTACCTGTGGTTTGTATGAGTTGTAGAGACTTGGCAGCAACTAACAATTATAAGCTCTCTATGCTGCTATATAAATGATACATCGTAGGTGTGTCATTAAAAAAAAAGTCTACACATAATGATTGATGAGCTTAACCATTTAAAACTCCTGCCAGATCTCTGAGTTAGATCAATTATGAATGTTAAATAACATTTTGGAAATAAAATAACAAAAAATCCCACCTCAAACAAACCCAGAAATGGAATCCTTTATATTTTTGTGCTGCAAAATCCACCAAGCTGTTTCAGGAATAAAGAAGGACAATCTCCTTTTGTGTGATTTATAGTCTCTGAAACACCCTCCTCTCCCTCCTCTCCCCCGAGGGGTAGCTATGTGTCAGTTTCCACTCAAAGGTTTATAACAACACAACATTTTCTTGGACCTATGACAGAGCTGTCACAATTACAAGTATGTACCTAGGGAAAAAATCTAGCAGCTTTGACACAGGATTATTAATGTGTTGCTACTCAGGCATTCACAATTGGGCCGATTGGCAGCATCATGACAGATGTTGAAGAGATTTAGATTGTTAACAGCTTTAGTTTGCTTGACTCCACAATCAACACTCTTGGTACTAGCTGCCAGGAAATCAAAAGATGAGTTGCATTGGGAAAGTCTGCTGTTAGGGACATCTCCAGAGTACTGGAGAGCAACAGTGTTAATTTGAAGACTAAGGTGTGCCAGATCCAGGCCACAGTATTCAAAACTGCTTGCTATGCATTAGAAAGCTAGACAGTGACTACAGATGATAGAAGAATTGATGTCTTTGAGCTATGATGCTGGAGAATAGTTCTGAATATACCATAGACTGCTAAGAAAACACCAGGTTCATCCTAAAAAAGGTGAAACCAGGCTGCTCCTTGGAGGCAAGGATTCTGAAGCTCCGTCTCACATACTTTTGGCATGTTGCAAGGAGAGACTAGTCCTTGGAGAGGGATATAATGTTTGGGAGGGTGGGGGGAGAGTGCAAGAGAGGAAGACCCTGGATGAGGTGGATTGACTCAGTGACAGGGGTGATGGGGGTGGAGTAATAGAGAGGATGAGACTGGCACAGGATAGAGCAGGGTTCAGAACTGTTGTATGAGTTCCATGCAACTTGACGACAAACAACAATAACAACAGCAACAGGAACAACAAATTTGTACCAGGAATACTATTTTAATGAGTAGTGTCAATGAATAATTAATGTCCTTAAATACAATCAAAGGAGCTTGGGTGATCTCGTGGTGAGAAGCTGCACTAAAATCCCAAAGGCAATCTGTGCGGATCCACAGAAGGACAGGCTAACTCCTTTCATGTGATTTACTGTCTCTGAAAATTCAAAGGATGGTGAGCTATGAGTATGTTCTAACTGGACAGCACACAATAAAAACAACAACAAATACAATTACAGTTGCACTAACATCTTGCCATTTTGATAATGATTAATGTCTACACATAGAAATAAAATAATAGTAAGTGTTCTCTGCCATTCTGTGAAGTTCATATAGTAAAGTTCAGAAAAGAAACTCTGAGGACAGATATATAACATGGAATAGTTTGATTATTATAAATAATTTGACTGATTGAGCTAGTTTGAAAAACAGATAGGTATTAAAAAAACCTCATCCATCTTCATTCAAATTATTAAAATCATGCTCTTTTGACATCTCTCTTACAATACAACAACCTCTCAAACATCTCTCTTTATACCTTCCCTTGAATCAGTTCCTATCGAATTAATGAAACAACCCAGCCTTCTATCAGTCTCTGGAAACCTACTTTGCAGAAGTGTCTGTGCTTAGCATTGTGGAGAATATATTAGATATGACATTTGTCCTCGTGGCCTTAGTTATGGATGGGAGATTTCCAGACTGGAAATACACAAAGTCCTTCATAATCTGCACCCTTATTTTTCACTCAGGGTGTCTACCATATGCAGGAATGAAATAGAGAATGGGACAACATGTCTTTATCTTTATGGGATATAACATGTTCCACAAAATTAAACAAACAATAAAAGCAGTCTAGTAAACATAAAATTCAACAAATATTAACAGAGCACACTTCGATTTTTAGAATGGAGCACAAAGAAATACAAGGATTTATAAGGGCTTCTTTGTCACCTCTTCAGCCTTATCTCTTGGCATTAATAGTTTAAATATTTGTGCTTTCAAAGTGGAACTGCTTGTTATTCTTTAAACGCAACCTACTACTTCATACTGCCACATATTTCCATTTATTACAGTCCAGGTCCTCACTTGGAATCCTCCCTCTGACCACAATTTGCCTGTCTGGCAATTTCCATTCATCTTTCACAATCATCGTCTCATCTCAGAACTGACTCAGAGCTAACCTTGTCGAGTTTGGTGACTGTAGGGTGCAGGGGAGGAGATTTCTCATTTTCCTCCGAAGGAAATTGTAGATTTGAACCACCACAGAAACACCGCTTGTGAGTTAGCAGATCAGTTCCCTATGGACTATGCTACCAGAGCTTTATCTTTAGTATCATTTGTAGAAGACACCTCTTTTGCATCACTTCAGAATCCCTTGTCTTGTTTTATTAGCTCAGCTGTGGGGGCAACTTTCTGTGCAGACTTTGATCAGCTTCATGCAAGCTCAAGCTGACAATGCAGTTCACTTCCACTTGTTAGTCCTCTTGTGGGCAGGACCTTGAAACACCAGGGGTGGATACTCCAAGGAACAGATGCCAGGCAGTTCTGAGGTAGTCTAGGTAGGGTCTCTTAATATCTTCAAACAGGCCATCCTTGAGGGGGAAATACAGTATAAGAGATGCAACAGTGTAACAGATGTAAATATTTGTCACTATACAAATAAGATTGATAATTATAAATCAGTATATGATTTCAGTGAGCAGGAAGCTTGACCATTTTGTTTACAATGTTTCAGAGAATGTCATCTCCCATTGTGTGGGTGCATTCAGTCTGCTAGAGAGGTTAGAGAGCAGGGCTGGGGGGAGGAAAACTATAATTTTCAGAATTAGCAGAATGTAGAGAAAAAAAATCTTAGTTCCATCTCTTTAGAAGCCATTTCAAAGATGGCATAATGGCAGAAGGATTGACAGCAGCTATTAAAGACCATGTCTCAAGTGATAACACAATGCTATAAATTGGAGCTAAAATGTTACATTGACAATGTGAATGTAAATGAATTTATCTTTACAGTGACAATATGAATTTAAATTTTTTTCCACTATGACAATATGGATTTAAGTGCTTTTAATGTCATATAAAAATGTGATTCTCCTTGTATTTTTCAAGGTTTTGTTCTCATTTTGTATTTAATATTTAAAAAGTAAAGCAAAAAAATAACCAAAAATCCCCAACAAGTGATACTTTATTGTTGACCATCTACAGTGATTAAAACACTGTGATTTTTTTTTTAAGTGATAAACATTGAATGGAGACAAGCCTCTGGCAGTGATTCTTAAATGTTATTGACACAACAAACACCAAGGAGCTTGTTAAAATGCAGATGTCTGAGCCCATCACTAGACCTTCTTCTATGGAGGTAGTTATGACCTAGAAATCTACATTTTAAATATATACCTCCTTTTGTGATTGTTGTTGTTGTTATGCGCCCTTGAGTCACTTGTGACTCATATCAACCCTATGTACAAGAGCCCTAAATGCCGTTCTGTCCTGAGCCAACCTCGCCATCTCAAACACACTCATTCCCACCATTCCACTCACAGAATCGATCCATCTCATTGAAGGTCTTCCTCTCCTTTGTCCCCCCTCCACTGTCCCAAACATGATGTCCCTCTCCAAGGACCAGTCCCTCCTTGCAACACGCCCAAAGTATGTCAGACGAAGCTTCAGAATCCTTGACTCCAAGGAGCATTCTGGCTTCCCCTTCTCCAGGACAAACCTGTTTGTTCTCCTAGCAGTCCATGGTATATTCAACATACTTCTCCAGCACCACAGTCTGTTGTGATACAATCCCAAATTCTTGACATTTTGAAAAGTACTGGTTTCATCAAAATGTCATTTGTGCACATGTATGTTGTTGCTGTTAGGTGCTGTTGAGATGACTCCAATGCATAACAATCCTATGTACAACAGTGATGCACTGTCCGGCCCTGAGCCATCCTCACAATCTCCTCTGTGTTCAAGGCACTGCTTCAATGCCCATCCCATTCAACATCTTCCTCTAATCCACTGACCCTCTAATTTTCCAAGTATACTGTTCCTTTCTGAGAACTGATTCTAACAAATCCAAAGTAAATGGGAGAAAATTTCATCATCATTGACTTTAAGAAGTAGGCTGGCTTCATGAACTCCAAGACAATTTTGTCTGTTTTTGTGTTGGTCTGTGAAAAGCAAACATGTGAGAAGATTCACAGCTATTTACTAGTCATCTTTATAGTTAAGTCAGTAAAGTACCTGGAATCTCAAAGAAAGAAAAAACTTTTTTTAAGCAACATTTAAGAAGACATGTTTGTTTCTAAGTAAATGGAATAAAAGTCTGAAAAAGAGTCACTTCTAATTGAAACTAAAAAATTACCGTTGTGTAAAATGAAAACAGTATAAACTTACAAATTCATCATGAAAAGATGAAAAGTATGAATTTGCATCTCTCTCATTGTCAGTGATTTGGAGTATTTTGTCATGTGTGTGTTTGCCATTTGAATATCTTCCTCTGTGAAAATTCTTTCTATGTCTTTTGCACATTTTGTGATTGTGTTATCAGTCTTTTCCTTGTGGAGGCCCTGGAGTATTCTGTAAACATTTGTTATAAAACTCTTGTCTGAGATGGTATTACCAAA
>NW_006399982.1:1692626-1694326 GCF_000299155.1 Elephantulus edwardii
TGACCCAACTATTCCACTACTTGGAATATGTTGTTGTTGTTGTTAAATGCCATCGAGTCGCAGGCGACTCATAGTGACCCTATGAAGGAGAGTCCTCGACGTGCCTTTCATTCTCCCTCCACGTTCATAGGGTTTCCGGAGGCAAGCTATTATGGAAGTGGATGCCACTCCTCCTTCCAAGCTTGTTTTAATAGGGGAGCTCCACCCCACTCTCTGTCCGCATTGGGTAACCAGCCATTAATGCATTTGACACATCAGTGTCACAGTGTTCAGCCTCACAGCAACCACAAGTTACCACTGTACGGCAACTTGTACACCAGGGATATACGACCTAGAGGAATGTCTGAACAGAACCAATGAAAGACAGACTCGAGGGCCACGGATTAAAAGTCACCCACCTTTGGCTTGGTAGCATCACTTTCTGTCCACTGGGCCAGCTGATCTCTCTCTAACTTGGCAGGGACCTAACTTGGAAGGGACTGGAGAGCATTATGCTGAATGAACTAACACAGTCCCACAAGAATAAATATTGTATAAAACCATTATTGTAGAATGAGTATAAAGATCCAAGGGGGGTGGGAGGGGTTGGAAGCAGAGGGATGAGGATGTGCAGAGGGTGAGGGTGATTAATCATGGGAATGTATAATTTGTTGGGTGGGCAGATGAGGGAAATTTAAATAATTTTTTCTTGAAAACAATGTATTCGAATTTTGTAAATAAACTAGTAGAAAATTTTTAATAAAGATGAAAAGTATGAAGTGAGCTTATTTTAACTTAGATTGCTGTAAAATCTTTCCACTTGCATATTCCAGAGTTCACCAATCTATAAAACTCCTCTGTAATTTAATCCTCAAATCACAATATACTCTGAAACTCTTCAACTTGTGCCTCTGGTTTGATCTTTGAAGATGTCAGTATATTTTATCTCAGGATTGTGATAGGTATTGACCTATGTTAGGAACCTTCCAATGAAGGTCCCCCGTTCCTGCTCCCTGCTTTAGAATCTTAGCTTCAACTCTTTGAATGGCAAAACCAAGTAAAGAAATGGCCTTTCTCTCCTGATCAAAATACCACTACATCCCAAGTTAAGTATTTCTTCTTTCATCCAGCGTTTACTGCTTCTCAGGATGGCTTAAATATATAAAATATGGCTGACCATAAACTACTTCAGTTCTCATCAGAATGTGTCTCAAATATATTGATTCAGCACCAATGTGACTCTCAATATCCAAGTTATTAAATCTTGAATGCCAACATCAGTAAAAGGTCCTTCATACTTGTTGAGCAACAGTTTGTTTCCATTTCAAAGACTATTCTCCAGTAGGTTGCTGGAGCCAAGCCTATACAATCTAGGGCATTTTTACATTTTACCCCAATTATTTATGAGCATCAGTTTCATCTATAGCATATGTATATGGAAGAATAAGACAAACAGATATTATCTGGAACCAAAAATATCTAATACAAGATTGATTCTGCTAAATTATAAAAAAAATAGACATTCCCCCCAATTCAAAACAAAAATATGTAGATTATTGTACTGTTCATGAAAGCCTCCCCTAGTGCAATGTCTGAGTACTTACCTAGCAATGGACAATCCTCTCCCTGGAACAAAGATGATTATCTCCCTGGAAGTTCAAGATTTTGTATATCAGATAGGCTGTATTTTATAAATGGCACTTTCTTTCTCAGTGACTCAT
>NW_006399982.1:1695300-1718053 GCF_000299155.1 Elephantulus edwardii
GAGGAGGAGAGGAGAGGAGAGGAGAGGAGAGGAGAGAAATTATTTTATTTTCTTATTCAGATCTTTGATTGGCTTGGTTTGATCATTTGGTTTAATTTTGGCCTAGGAAGAGCATGTAATGGAGTGAGATTGGTTATCTAGGCACATTTCTTCTTTAATCCACTGCTACTAATTCTCCTCTACATTTCCACATGTGTTAAGTGAGAACAAGATGATGCTTGCAGAGTGTGAATTAATCTATGTAAAGCACTAGTCGAGTGTGAAATACTTTCACTCTTGCCACTTATCTTCAATAAGAAATGATCTTGGTACTATGTAGGTAAGCATCACTGGTGGAAGTCTGATGATAAATTGCAAGGCAACGTGTGAAACTGATGTGCAGCAGTTAAGAAAACGGTGTGGCCCATTCCATATAAAATGTCTATCTGGGTCTCTGGCCTGGAACAAACAGAAATTTATCCTCTCATGTTTTTGGATCCTGTTGTTGTTAGTTGTTGTTATGTGCCATCAAGTTGCTTGAGACTCATAGCAACCCTATGTACAACAGCTCTGAAGCCTGTCCTGTCATCCTGAGCCCATCTCACACACCTACTGCATTGTCCCAGTTACCTTTTCAATCCATCTCATCTGGGGTTTTCCTCTCCTGTACTGTCCCACCATCCTTCAGAACATGGTGGCCTTCTCCAAGGATCTGTCCCTTTTGGCTACGTGTCCAAAGCATGTAAGATGGAGTGTCAAAATCCTAGCCTCCAAGGAAAAACTTGGTTTAACTCTCTCCAAGACAGACTTGTTTCCTTGGTGGTTCAAGACCCTTCTCTAGCACCACAACTCAAAGGCATCAATTCTTCTTCTATCATCCTTAGTCATTATCCAGCTTTCTGATGCATAGCAAGTAATTGTGAAGACCATATCCTGGATCAGGTGCACCTTAGTCTCTAGACTGGTATTGTTGTTTCTCAGTACTCTGGAAAGGTGCCTGACAGCAGATTCACCTAATGCAATTCATTTTTTTAATTTTCTGACTGCTGATGCCAAGTGTTGATCGTGGAGTCAAGCAAGCTGTTAACATGCTTGTTACAACTGTTAACGACCTCAGTCTCGTCTCCATCCATTATGGTATGGCCAGTTTGCCCAGTGGTTAGAATCGTTTTCTTGAGGATGAGTTTCAATCCATATTAAAGACCACAGTAAATGTCCTTAGCAAGAAAAGGGATGTCATCTGCACAACATAGGTTGTTGATGAGTCTTCCTCCAATCCTGGTGGCACATTCCTCCTCATAAAAGCCCAGCCTCTCAAATGATCTCTTCTGTACATATATATTGAAAAGTTATGGAAACAGGATGCATCCCTAATGCACTCCCTTCCTAATTTTGAAGTATGCAGTATTTCCCTGCTCTGTTCTGAGGACAGCTTCCTGGCCCAAGTATAGGTTTCACATAAGCAAAATCAAATTTTCTAGGATCTTTTTTTTAAAAAAAATACTGTTGTTGTTGTGTTGTTATGTGCCGTTGAGTTGCTTGCAACTCATAGCGACCCTATATACAACATAGCCCTAAACTCTGCTCTGTCCTGTGCCAATCGCACACTCTGACACTCCCATCCCGATTATCCCAGTCACTGAATCAATCCACCTCATAGAAGGCCTTCCTCTCCTGTGCTGTCCCTCCACCCTTCGAAGCATGATGTCCTTCTCCAAGGACCAGTCTCTCCTCACAATATGTCCAAAGTATGTTAGACAGAGCCTCAGAATCCTTGCCTCCAAGGAGCCACCCGGTTTAACCCTTTCCAGGACAAATCTGTTTGTTTTCCTAGCAGTCCATGGTATTCTCAATACTCTTCTCCAGCACCACAGCTCAAAGGCATCGATTCTCCTTCTGTCCTCCTTGGTCATTGTCCAACTCACTGATGCATAACAAGTGATTGTGAAGACCATGGCCTGTATCAAACACACCTTAGTCTCCAGAGAGACACCATTGCTCTTCAGCACTTTGGAGAGGTCCCTAACAGCAGACTTTCCCATGGTAATGCGCCTTTTAATTTCCTGGCTGCTGTTGGCCAAGAGTGTTGACTGTGGAGTCAAGCAAACTAAAGCTGTGAACAATCTCAATCTCTTCACCATCCATCCTGATGCTGCCAATTGGTCCAGTGGTGAGAATCTTTGTCTTCTTGACATTGAGCCTCAATCCATAATGGAGGCTGCAGTCCTTGACTGCAGGCGCTTCAGGTCCTCTTCAGTTTCAGCAAGCAGGGTTGTGTCCAGCTCCAGAGAAATGTTTTCTTTCTCTGATGACTCTGGGAGATCTTTGTCTCCTTTCAAGATCTGCCATCCTAGCATTCCTTGTGTTTTGGGATCTGTCTTCCTTTGGATTTAGGAGGTTCTCAGCAGTGATATCCAAAGTTCAAAGGATATGCTTCATTACTTTCTCCCCTTTCTTGGTGTTAGTTGGGTCTCTCCTCTCTGTAAACTTACCTTTTCTTTTATCTCCTGTAAGATAAAAGGTGTGACTCAAAGTCACGACTTGATTCAATAAGAATGGTTATTTTAATTAAGAGTGACCTTGAATTATATATCGTCTTGTGACTCTCTGAATCAAGATGTCATTGTTGTTGTTATATGCCATTGAGTCGCCTGTGACTCATAGTGACAATAGCTCTGAACCTTGTCCTATCCAGAGCCATTTTCACTGTCTCTAACATACCTGCTCCTATTACTCTAGTCTCCCATAGTTTGGCCGTGCGGCCAGGAGACACCAGTCCTTGGAGGAGGACATCGTGCTTGGAATGGTGGAGGGACACAGGAGAGAGGAAGACCTTTGATGGATGAATTCAAGATACCCCCATCTTAATTTTGCATCATTAACATATACCAAACCCCTTGTGGCTGAGGCTCCAAAACAAACCCCCATTGCTTTTGAATTGATTCTGACTCATTGTGGTTTTACTGCAGGAGCATGAGAATTCAACTCATTATAGGAGGTGACTGTTTCATCTTTTTCCTGTGGAGAAATTGGTATTATTTGAACTGCCAGAATTTCAGTTCGCAGGTCTACATGTAATGCATCATTAATATACAGAGGTTTTGATTTATAATATAGATGCATCACAAAATGAGTGAAGGACCATTACATAAGACTATTAAATAGTAGACAACCTCACAAGGCTGAGAATCATGTCTCAGACAAAAATGACACACCTTTTAGGAGTCTACGCAGTCCTGAGCCCCCCTGTCCTATCTTGTGATATCCTCAGCACCTTCAATACACTTGAGCTCATTGCTGCTGTCACTGTATCAATCCATTTTATAGGCAGTCTTCCTCTCTTTCCCTGACTCACCATCTTTCCAAGCCTGATATTCCTTTCCAAAGAATAACCTCTCCTAGAAACATGCCCTAAGTATGTGCGAGGAAGATTTATCATCTTTTTCTCCAAGAAACACTCTGGCTGCACCTTCTTCAAGACATATTTGTGTGTGTGTGTGTGTGTGTGTGTGTGTGTGTGTGTGTGTGTGTTTTGTTCCCATGTTTTATTCAAGGACTTATATAAAATATTCAAGATAAATGAGTGTTAATCCTCATTTTTTTCCTTCTTTTTCATCCTGGTTAATCTGGAAGTAACCTATTTTATAACTTTCTTTGCTGTTAGCAACTATGCGCAACCAATCACGTAGATGATTCTTCTTCAAATATTTTTTGGTGAGATATTTCAAATACCATTCAGAAAAAGGCACCTCAGAGGTTACAGTTACCTTGCTCTTGCTTCTCTCGATGGTTACAACCCCTCCTCCGAGATTACCAGCTTTTTCATTAACTTTAATTCTTTCTTGAAGAAACTGCTCAAAATTAGCAGCATCCATGATTCTGTCTTAAACTGGATAGGTGCAGGCAAAGGTGAATGTCATAATCTGCTTTTTTTTTTTTACCCTCTTTCACCACAGGCTTTTTCATAGGTGCCATGGTGGTAGTGAATCAGAGCATGTGTGGTTTTTAAAATAGTGGTTTTTATGAAAGATAACAAAAATTTTAGATTTTCATTATACATTAATTTATATTTTCTCCTTCCCCCTCCCAGGTTACTTTTTTAAAAAAAAAATCATTCATTGTTGCATAATTTCCTCCTCCTTCTCAGTCCACTTTCCTATGCACCTCTTCTTCTGAACTGTTGTCATACAAATAATGCTTAATCATATATTCCTTTTAAATAGTTATTTCCTTCATCTGTTTCAATGCAGTGTTCATTATTTATCCCCTCTTTTCTTAGTTTCCCCCGAACCCTGTGTCAGTCCTGTTATATAACAGTGGCATAATACAGTATTTGGTTTTTTGTTACTGAGATAGTTCACTGTTGGTTTTGGTTTTTTGGGGTTTTTTTTGGTAGTCCATAGGATATCCACTACTTTTCTTCACCATCACAGTTTAAAAGCATCAATTTTTCTTCTGTTATTCTTATTCATTGTCCAGCTCTTAGATGCTTTAACAAGTGACTGAAAAATCCCTAGCCTGAATTAGTTATATCTTTGTCTTCAAACTGACATCCTTTTCAGCATTTTGGAGAGGTGACAAACATATATGTTGTAATTATCTGATCGTATAAAAGGATTTAACACTCAATTATGTGTTTTTATTTGCTGTTACTAATGTTATCTTGAAAAGTTTGCAAATTTCATTCTTGTTGAGGTCCTAGACAGAAATTTGAAAACTTTTTTTTTCTAGTCTTCAGTCATATCCAGCTTTACATTCTATCTGTCTGCCTGTCACCTATTTATTTACTTACTTGATTTTAGCACACAGCCTTGGATAGCAGAGAACAGAGAAAAACTAGGTATGATAAGTCCCTGGGATCCAACATAGATAGTTTTGTCACTCACAGCTAACTGTATTTCAAATTTTCCTTTGCTTCATGCTTTCTACTTGCTGCTTGCTGAAACTGAGGAGGAATTGAAGCGCTTGCTGCAGAAGGTCAAGGACTACGGCTTCCTATATGGATTGAAGCTCAACATCAAGAAAATAAAGATTCTCACCACTGGGCCAATTGGCAGTATCAGTATGGATGGTGAAGAGATTGAGATAGTTAATAGTTTTAGTTTGCTTGACTTCACAATCAACACTCTTGGTAACAGCAGCCAGGAAATCAGGAGACAAATTGCATTGGGAAAGTCGGCTGTGAGTGACCTCTCAAAAGTACTGAAGAGCAACGACATCAGGCTGGAGACTAAGGTGCACCTGATCCGGGCTGTAGTCAGAGAGTTGAACATTGAATAGGGTTGATAGAGAATTGATGCCTTTGAGCTGTGGTCCTAGAGAAGAGTGTTGAATATACCATGGACTGCTAGGAGAACAAACAGGTTTCTCCTGGAGAAGGTGAAGCCTGAATGCTCCTTGGAGTCAAGGATTCTGAAGCTTCATCTGACATACTTTGGGCATCTTGCAAGGAGGGACTGGTCCATGGAGAAGGACATCATGTTTGGCAGAGTGGAGGGGCGCTGAAGGAGAGGAAGACCTTCGATTAGATGGACCGATTCTGTGACTGGAGCGGTGGGAATAAGTGTGTTTGAGATGGCTAGGTTGGCACAGGATAGAACAGCATTTAGAGCTCTTGTTTAGAGCCCTATGGTCGCTATGAGTTTCAAACAACTCAATGGCACATAACAACAACAACAACAACAACATGATTTCTAAATGAAATGAATGTTACAAAGATATTATTTGACAATTTACTCCTATTTCTTATCTTTTCTGTTTACTTATATTCACTGAAATATAGTCAAAGAGTTAATGTACAGTTGGGGAAGCAGAATTTTGCTAGTCAGTTAGATGAAATTGATGGTAACATTGAAAATGCAGAAAATAGTTCTTCTTAGAAGCAAGGGTTATGAAATTTCATCTCATAAGCTTTGGGAAAGTTATCAACAAGGGCTAGTCCCTGAAAATAAATACAAAGTCAGTTAAAGAAAGGAAGACTCTCAATGATATGGATTGACCCAGTGAATGCGACAATGATCTTAAGCATAGAAGAGAATCAGTAAATCTTTCCTCCTATTGTAAGTTAGACCTGGCTCGATGGCACCACCAACAATAATAAATGAAAGTTTTGCTAGTTGTCTGAATCGCTGCCTCCACATGAACCCAAACTCAAAGAGCACTAAAGGTTCTGAGGCTGTAAATTGCGAAGAGACTACTCATCTTTCCTCTTCTGAGTCTCTGGGCTATAATAGAAATACTCCAATTAGGTGGCATTCACAAACAGAAGTTTGCTTGTTTTCCTCAATTCAGAAAGCCAGAAATCTAAATTCAGCCAGCCAGCTGTAGGGGAAGATTTTCTCCTCCTGTGGGTTCTGAAGGCAAGTGTTTCGTCTTCTCTTTAGAATCGTCATGTGACTTGGCATGGTTCTTCTCCCATCTCTGATCATCTCCCTTGTTTAATCTCTTTATTGGCTCAAAAGATACAGAATCAAGATATACATCCTTTTTAACATAAGAAATTCAACCCATTTCCAAAAATTCCTGTCTTTGTCACATGCAAAACACACCCCTACAGTCTTGAATTAATTCACATTTTCTAAATTATCTAAATCCAATATGGATTATGTAGGCATAGTCTCTACTGGAGACTAAATTCCTCTAACTACAAATCTGTTATAGAATCTAAGTTATCTGCTCCTAAAGTACAATGGTAGAACAGGGTTAAGACAGATATTTCCATTACCAATAGGAGAAACTGGAGGGAAAGAAGGTATCATAAACATCCTACAGTACAGATATTTTCATTACCAGTTAGGAGAAACTGAAGGAAAAGAAGGTATAATAAGCACTCGACAAGTCCAAAACCTAATAAATTACATTAAGTCTCAAGGCTTGAAAAGGACACTGTTTTCTGACATCATCTGATTAATGGCCAAGTCCTCCACACTGTGGCTAGTGGCCACATTTTCTGGATTCTGCTTTGTGGTCCCAAGGGACTTTAAGCTCTGCATACCAGGTCCACTGGGCAGCAACTCTGTTTCCCTGGCATTGGGCAGACCCATTATCCTGGACTATATGAGTGATAACTTCACAACCTTGGCCCCAATAAGACTTGCTTTCTTCCCACTGGGGCAACTCTGCTCCCTTTGGTTTGCAGCTTCATTTCCCTGGTAGAATTTAATGCCAACACCAACTTGGAACTTATAGTTAGTGAAGATGCCACTTTTTTTTGAAACCTTGTTGTTAGGTGCTGTTGGGTTGAGTACAACTCATAGGGGCCCTATAAAGAACAATAGATCTGAACGCTGTCCTATCTTGTGCCATCATCACAATCTCTGACATTCTCAAACCCATTGCTGCAGTTACTGTGCCAATCTACCTGGCTGAGGGTCTTCCTCTCCTTCACTGTCTGTCCACCTTCCCAAGTATGATGTCCTTCTCCAAGGAATAACCTCTCTTAGCAACATGTCTAAAGTATGTGAGACGAAGCTTCATCATCTTTGCCTCCAAGCAGCCATCTAGCTGCATCCCCAAGATATAGCTGTTTGTTCTTTTGGCAATCCATGGGATATTCAGCACTCTTCTCCCAAACCATAGTTCAAAGGCACTAATTCTTCTGTTATTCATTGTCCAGCTCTCAGATGTATAGCGAATAATTGAAAAAAGTCCATACTCTGAACCAGGCACACCGTATTTATCAAACTGTTATCATTGCTACTTAATACTTTGAAGAGGTCCCGGACTACAGACTTTCCAGTGCAGAATGCTTCCTGATAACCTGACAGTTGGTACCAAGTATATTGATTGTGGATCCAACTAAGATGAAGTAAGTCATTGTCAGTCTCAATCTTTTCTCCATCTATCATAACGTTGCTTGTTAGTCTTGTGGTGAGGATTTTCATTTTCTTTACATTGAGATGCAATCCATACTGAATGCTACAGTGTTTAACTTTCTGCAGCAAATGTTTCAAGTCCTCCTCAATTTTAGCAAGCAAAGTTGTGTCATATGCATGAAGTTTTTGTTGTTGTTTTTTTAAGTAAAACAGTATAAAGTAATAATTTTATTTTAAACCCCCCTGACCAGGTAGTCAATGAACATGAAAATATCTTCTTATAGTTACTCACAGTCATAGGAGGGCATAGGTAGCATATAACTAAGTATGAAACATGTCCAACACCGACATAAATGTTCACATAAGTGTTCATAACTGCATGAAGTTTTAATCTCAATGCCCCCTCCTTCGAAATTCAGTAGACAGAGACCGTATACTTTGAAACCAAGAAAGTCCTGTTTTCTGTGCTTTTTCTAATCTCCAAGATGTTCCGGGACTGGTCTTGTCTTTTCCTGAAGGGCAATAAATTTAGCTTCTTTGGCACATTTTCTGCCTGTAGAAGTCCATGAGGCTTTCTCTCCTTTTCTGCTGTCTTTTCAGTCTAAGTTTTTTTTCCCCCTTGTGATATTGAGTTAGTCATTATTGATGTGCTTAATTTCTTTAACAAAATATTGAGTCACCAAGCCCTTGGTGAAAATGTTAGGCATATGCCACACATTTTTTACAGAGAAAATTTTTTTCTTTATTAAAAATAATTTTATTTTATACTGGTTTATTAGCAAGTGTATACATTGTTTTTCACACCAGACCTTTCCCATTTCCTTCACCAACCCCCTCAGAGTATGATTAACACCTCCCATCCCATCCTCATCCCTCTACTCCCTCCCCCACTTGGATCCTTATGTTGTTGTTGTTGTTGTTGTTATGTGCCATTGAGTCGCTTGTGATTCATAGCAACCCTATATACAACAGCCCTAAACCCTGCTCTATTCTGTGCCAGTCGCACTGCCTCTGACACACCCATCCTGATCACCCCAGTCACTGAATCAATCCACCTCATAGAGGATCTTCCCCTCTTGCACCGTCCCTCTAGCCCACCAAGCATGATGTCCCTCTCCAAGGACCTTCCCCCTCCTTACAACATGTCCAAAGTATGTCAGATGAAGCCCCAGAATTCTTGCCTCCAAGGAGTTGCTTGGTTTAATCCTCTCTAGGATGAATCTGTTTGTTTTCTTGGCAGTCCATGGTACATTCAATACTCTTCTCCAGCACCACAGCTCAAAGGCGTCAATTCTCCTTCTATCCTCCCTAGTCATTGTCCACTTCTCTAATGCATAACAAGTGATTGCAAAGACCATGGCCTGTATCAGATGCACCTTAGTCTCCAGAGACACACCGTTGCTCTTGAGTACTTTAGAGAGGTCCCGAACAGCAGACTTTCCCATAGCAATACGTGTTTTGATTTCATGGCTACTGGTGCCAAGAGTGTTAACCATGGAGCCAAGGAAACTAAAGTTGTTAACAATCTCAATCTCTTCACCATCCATCCTGATGCTGCCAATTGGTCCAGTGGTGAGAATCTTTGTCTTCTTGACATTGAGCCTCAATCCATATAGAAGGCTGCAATCCTTGACCCTCTGCAGCAAGCATTTCAGGTCCTCATTAGTTTCTAAAATAATAGTCTTTATGGGACTGAGTTAGTTCACTTGCATAATGCCCTCCAGTCCCTCCCCAGTTAAGTAGTCATTTACAAAATCATTGCTCCTGCCTGCTGTGTAGTATTCCATTGTGTGGATGTACCATAATTTCTCAATCCATTCAATTGTGGTTGGACATCTGGGCTGTTTCCATGTTCTTGCGATGGTGAATAACACTGCTATGAACATTGGTGTACAAGTCTCTGTACTCATTCTCTTGGGGTATATTTCAAGCAGTGGAATAGCTGGGTCATATGGAATTTCTATGTTCAGATTTTGAGGAAGTGCCAAACTGCCTTCCAGAGTGGCTGTACCATTTTACAATCCCACCAACAATGTATAAGAGTTCTTATCTCGTCAGATCCTCTCCAACATATATTACTTGCTGTCCTGCTAAACATTCTCACTACTTGGCTAAGATGGTATCTCACTGTGGTTTTGAGTTGCATCTCTCTGATTTTGAGTATTCATGTGTCTGTTGGCCATTTAAATATCTTCCTCTGTGAAAATTCTTTCCATGTCTTTTGCCCATTTTGTAATTGTGTTATCAGTCTTTTTCTTGTGGAGGCCCTGTACAATTCTGTAGACTTTTTAAATTTAATTTTATTAATTTTAACTAACATTTACAGAGATTTTGGATTTTCATTCATTCATTGTTGCACTTTTTTCTTCACCCCCCCCTCCCTCAGTTCACTCCTCTCTTTGAAAAGCAAAAGATAAACTTCTTCATTGGTATGCAATCCCCCCGACCCCAACCCTGACCCCAATGCACTCCGCTGTGCAACCTTAATTCTGGATTCCTGTGATAATCATGATATGCTATCATATATCACTTTTAAACTGTTCTCTCCCTCATCTGTTTCAATTCAGTATACATAATCTATCCAGTTTTTCTAAGTCTTACATCAGTCCTGATGTCAGTCACTTTCTACAACAGTGGCACAATGCAGTATTTGTCCTTTTGTGACTGAGATATTTCACTCAGCATAATGTCCTACAGGGTCACCCATTTGGAATAATATTGCATGAGTTCCTTGTTTTTCAATACAGTATAGTATTCCATTGTGTGAATATACCACAGCTTCTCTATCCATTCATTTGTTGATGGGCACTTAGGTTGTTTCCAACTCCTAGCTATTATGAACAAAGCTGCCATGAACATGGGTGTGCATATATCTGCTTGGATGTTAGGTATGGTCTCTTTGGGGTATATTCCCAGCAGTGGAATTGCTGGGTCAAAAGGTATCACTATTTGCAACTTTTTGAGAAAGCGCCACACAACTTTCCGATTCTGCAGACTTTTGATATGAGACCCTTGTCTGAAATGGTATTGCCATATGTTTTTCCCAAGTTAGTAGGTTTTCTTTTCACTCTCTTGGGAAAAGTCTTTAATGTGCACAGGGATTTAATCGTTAGAAGGTCACATTCATCGATTTTATTAAAGGGCATTATAAAAATCTTGATGTTTTGTTTTCATTTAGTTGAGTTCATTTATAATTCTATCTATTTCTTCTCACATTTTACTGTAAGCAGCAAGAAGAAAACACACAGGCTCTTTAAGATCTTGCTTAGAAATTTTCTCAGTATCCATGTTCATCACTTATAAGCTTTACATCCCAGCAAAAATTTGAACATAATTCAAAAAGTTCTTTGTCACTACATAAAAAGCATTACCCTTCATCATTGGTATGCCTCAGCAGAAGCATATTTCATGCACACATTTCTAGTGCATTCTTTTTCTGGGTCCACATGTCCTCCAAGACTATAGCAACTTTCTCTAAGACTCTACTCATTTTCTTCAGAGCTCTTGTCAAAATTTTCTTTTATATTCGTAATTCTGCCAACAGTCTCATTAAAGTAATCTAAGCTTTTTACTACTATTTTCATTCAGCTTTGCTTACCACCTAACTCCAAAACCACTTGCACATTTTAGATAACTATTAAAGCAGCATCCCACATATCTGGCATCAGATTCTGTCTTGAGGAAGGTCCTTGTCTCTTCTGAGCTTCTGGTCCTTGGCAATCTTCATGTGATTTATCGTTTTTCTTCATCTCTCCTCTTTCAGCTTTTAAAATATGTAAATTTTTTTGAGTGAAAAATTTCAGATGATATTGTTTTTTGTTCAATTATTCATAGACTTTTAATAAATAATATTGTCATTGATTTAACTCAAGATATATCCTACAGTAACCCTATTTTATTCATCCAAATTTCCTGGAATCCTGGTGAGCATAACCAGGGCTGCATCTATTAGTTGAATCATGTCAATTGGTATACCATTGATTCTTGGATCCTTATTTTTTGTTAATGCTTTCATTACAGATTCAACTTCTTCCTTCATTATCATTAGCTCTTGTTCATATAGTACTTCCTGACATTTTGAAGTGTCAGTAAATTATTTTTGGTATAGTGACTCTGTGTGTTCACGCCATCTTCTTTTGATTCTTCCTGGATCAACATATTGCCCATAAAATCCTTCAATATTGTGACTCGAAGCTTAAATTTGGTTTCAGTTATGTCAGCTTGAGAAATGCAGAAAGAGGTCTTCACTTTTTACTCTCCAATTTCAGCCCTCTTCACTTTCCATTAAAATACTTTGTTTTGCCTTCTTGAGCTGCCCTTTGAAATCTTTCATTCAGATCTTTACTTTATCAAGTTTTCCCTTTCTTCTGGCTTCTTAAAGCTCTAGTGCAATTTCAGTGTCTCTTTTTACATCCATTTTGACTTGTATTTCTCCTCTGTCTTTGTAGTGCCTTTATGCTTTCTTCATGAATGAGATTCTTGATGTTCACAACTCATCTGGTGAGACTGATCATTGGCATTCACTGCTTTAAATCTATTTTTGAGATGATTTTTAAATTTAGGTGTGATAGACTCAAGATCATATTTTGGCTCTTGTGGACTTGTTTTCACCTCCTTTAGCCTCAATTTGAACTTGCACATAAATAACTGAGGTCTGTTCCACCCTTCAGCACTGGCCTGGTTTAAACTGCTGATATTGAGATTCTCCAGGGAATTCTTCCACAGATGTAGTCAATCTGATTCCTATGCAGTCCATCAGGTAGAGGACAGCTGTCTGGAAGAAATTCACATTTGTTTCCATTCCAAAAAAAGGTGATACAATTGAATGTGGATATTATCGAACAATATTATTAATATCACTTACAAGCAAAATAATGCTGAATATCATTCCAAAACAGCTAGAACGATTCAAAGATAAGGAACTTCCAGAAGTACAAGCAGTATTTAGAAGAGGCTATGTCACTAGTGATATAATTGCTAATGTCAGTTGGATCTTGGCTGAAAGTAAAGAATATTAGAAGAATGTCTATTTATGCTTTGTTGACTATGCAAAGGCATTTACTGTGTGAATGACAATAAGTTATTGCTAGCATCGAGAAGAATAGGAATCCCAGAACACTAAATTGGGCTCATATGAAAACTATACCTAGACCAAAAGTCTGTTGTGTGAACAGAGTAAGGGTTTAAAATGAAGAAAGATGTGAGTCAGGGCTGTATTATCTCTCCATACCTATTCAGACTGTGTGCTGAGCAAATTATTAAAAAAGTGAGACTCTATGAAGAAGAATGTGGCATCAATAACATGCATTATTCAGGTGACACAACTTGGCTTGATGAAAGTAAGGAGCACTTGAAGCACTTGTGCAGAAGATCAAAGGATACAGCCTTCAACATAGGTTGTAACTCAACATAAGAAAAGGAAAAATTCTTACCACTCTACTGATAGGCAATATCATGATAGATGAGAAAAGATTAAAGTTGTCAACAATTTCATCTTACTTGGATCCACAATTGAGTGGTCAGGAACGTCTGCAAATTATTGAAGAGCAATGAGGTCAGTTTGAGGACTAAGGTGCAACTTATTCAGGCCATGGTCTTTTCAATCACTTGCTGTGCATCTAAAAGCTGGATAAAGAATAAGGATGACAGGAAAAGAATTGCTACCTATAAGCTGTCATGGTGGAGAAGAATGCTGAACATCCCATAGACTGCCAAACGAACAAACAAATATGTCTTGGAGAAAGTGCAGCTAGAGTGATCCTTGGAGGCAAAATGACAAAATTCCACCCCACGTACTGGGGGCATGTTATTAGGAATGGCTATTCTCAGAGAGGAACATCATGCTTAGAAAGATGGAGGGTTGGTGAAAGAAAGAATGATTTTCAACCAGATTGACTGGCACAGTGACTGCTTCAATGGGCTTGAGTGTGTCAGAAAGTGTGAGGATGGCACAGGGTAGGACAGGGTTCATATCTAATACCCATAGGGTCATTACAGGTCACATTTCACTCAACAGCACTTAACAATAACAACAACTAACAACCCTATCTCATTAACATACCAAACAATGTATTCTCAAACAGGCTTTATAAGCACAGGTTAGGATTTATAAGATATATTTTTAGGAGATATAGTCAATCTAATACTAAATAAACAAAAAGTTAATAAGAGAGAAATCTATACCATCTGCATTCTGAATCCTTAAAGATCAAAAAAGAACTTCTACTAAGAATATAATTTCAATATTGAAAAGAATCTTCGCCTTGAATTTCAGTATCTTTTCTTATCCATGCATTTTAAAGATTGTACTCTTAGTCCTAGATGAAAAATAGTAACTTGTATTAGATGCCATTTCTACTGAAAGCAAGTATTTAAAAAATATAAATAAAATATACAACATAGATGTTGATAAGCATCAGAAAAAAAACAACAACAAACCAATGCAGCCTGGGATTAAAAGACCATAATCACAGAGAAAATAAAACATTAGAAAAATATACACCACGTTCAGTACACACTATCTGCATTGTGGTGGTTCCTAACCTCCTGTGTGCTTGGGAGGGACCAAGAAACAAACACAAAGCAGCTGTTGAGAGGCTAAAACATTATGCAGAGTTGTGACAATATCATTTAGTTGGAGAGAGAAAAATGAGAAGTAAGGATCTGTCAAAAAATGAAAAGAATATGGGGGGGAAATCCTCACTAGCTTTTCAGTTGGGACCCTAGAAAGACTGTCCTAGTTACAAAGGCAAGCTAGAAATAAAGAAACAGACACTCTATCAAAAAAAGCCAAAAACATAGCCCCAAAGCATATCTAGTCTCAAATGGATCATCGCATCTGCTTGTGCTCTATCTGCCAAACTAAATAAAACAGAACCTTCTCCTGAAGAAGATAACAACATACAGAGATGATACACTTTCTTCATATATGACATCCAGCATGAACTTAAAATGGAGCAAAGAAGGAAAGAGCAAAAAGCAAGCAGGCATCCCAAGACTCATAATCATACAACCAAAAACGGAGAGAGTAAGAGAAAAAGCAACAGTGACACTAAACGTGGCCTAGATGTCGGAGCTAAGACACAGACTTCAAAATAAGTCATTGTTATGTAGAATGTGGCAAAAGACAAGTTAGAAAAAGAGATTAATTGATAGACAATGTCTTACTTTGAAATACAAGGGAAAAAATAGAAAATAGTTTTGGGGACATGTTTAAAATATATTAAATAGTATATAATTGCTGTCCCAGAAAAAGAGAAGAGAATGAAGTAAAAGAAGATCTCTATTCCTCTGAAGAATTAAAACAAAACTAAGCTAAAAATCAAACCCACTACTATAAGTCAATTCAAACTTAGAGTGATGGGCTATTGGGCTTCCAAAGCAGTATATCTTAATGAAATTAGACTGACTTCTTTTCTCCTGCAAAGTGGCATTTCTATATTAAAATAAGGACACACACACACACAGTCGTTTAGGCAGTTGTTGCTGTTCTTGTTAGATGTCACAGAGCTGAGTATTACTCATAGTGACCATATAAAAAAAAGATCTGAACCTTGTTCTATCTTGTGTCATTCTCACACTCCCTGACACCCAAGAGCCCATTGCAGCAGTCACTGTGTCAATCCACCTGGTTGAGGGTCTTCCTCTCCTTAGCTAACCCTCCACCCTTCCCAGCATCACATCCTTCTCCAAGGAATAGCACCTCCTAACAACATATCCAAAATATGTGAGGCAAAGTTTCATCGTTTTTGCCTCCAAAGAGCACTCTGGCTGCACCCTCTCCAAGACATACCTGCTCATTCTCTTGGCCATCCATGAGATGTTTGGTGCTCTTCTCCAACACCACAGTTTAAAGGCATCAATTATTTTTCTGTCATCCTTATTCATTGTCCAGCTCTTGGAAGTATAGCTAGTAATCAGAAAGACTATGGCCTGAATCAGATAAACCTTAGTGTTTAAAATGGCATCACTACTCCTCAATAATTTGGAAAATTCTTAACTGCAGATTTCTCCAGTGCAATGCATCTCCTTCTTTCCTGACTGCTCATACCAAGGGTGTTAATTGTGGGTCCAAATAAGATGAAACTGTTGATAGTTTCAATCTTCTCTCCGTCCACCATGACACTGTCTATTGGTCCAATAGTAAGAATCTTTATCCCCCTCTGATATTGAGATGCAATCCATACCAAAGGCTGCATATCTTGATCTTCTACAACAAGCCCTTCCAACTTTCCTCATGTTCAGCAAGCAAGGTTGTGTTATCTACATAACACAGGTTATTGATGAGTCTCCCTCCAATCCTGATGCCACACTCCTTCTGTTTGTTCCCATTCCCAAGAAAGGTGATCCAAAAGAATGTGGAAATTATTGAACAATATCATTGATATCACATGCAAGCAAAGTACTGCTGAAGATCATTAAAATATGGCTGGAATAGTACACTCATAAGTAACTGCAGAAGTTCAAGCAGGATTTAGAAGAAACTGGAATAGAAGAAACCAGGAATATCTTTGCTGATTGTCAGATGTATCCCAGCTGAAAGTAATGAATACCAGAAGAATGCCTATTTGTGCTTTATTGACAATCCAAAAGTGTATGACTGTGTGGATAATGTGAAATTGTGGCTGATGTTGCAAAGAATGGGAATCCCGGAGTACTTGACTGTGCTCTTGAGGAACCTATACCTGGACCAGGAGGCTGTTGTGTGAAAAGAACAGGAGAGCACTGCATGATTTAGAATTGGGAAGAGAGTGTTGCTAGGGTTGTATTTGCTCTGTATTTATGCACATTGTAGTAAATTATCTGAAAACAATAAAAAATATTTTTAAAGGTAGATCTATTGTTGTTATGTGCTATTGAGTCAGAAGGGAATCATAGGTAACCTTGTAGTGGATTGTCAGAGGTTATAAATCACACAGGAGCAGATTTCCTCATTTTTTCCCCTGTGGGAATGCTTAAGGGTTTGAACTACCAACGTTTTGGCTAGTAGTAAAATACCTTTCTCCACAGCATCACCAGAGTTCTTTAGCCACAGAACTGTCAATTCACCTTCAGCAGTAGGTGCCCTTTCTTTATCAATTTTTATTTCTGTAATTGTCCAGCAAACCAGAAGTTATATCCCAAACTCCTAATTCCCATAATTAGTTGTTGCCTGATAGAACTGATTGCAATGTAACGGTTGCTTCAATACATGGCTATCATATTTTATTATTTTTAAATCCTTTTCAGAAACCAAAGTTTCCTCAGTCTACAACTTATCCTTTGGACTCCAAATCACTTTTTCCTATATATATGGCCATTGTGTTACTGAACGCAAGGTGTTTTTTTCCACAGTCAATTGTCAGTAAGACAGATGATTGCAATATCCAAAGCACGTTGTTACAGATCTGGGAGGACAGAGAGAATTCTTCTCAAAAACTGTCTCCCAGTCTGGGAGTGGTCATTAGGTTTTTATACTTTGGTTAGACTTTTGTTAAAGTTATAAGATTTTTACATTTAAAAAGAATAGGTTACATACAGTTACTAATAAACAGACAGCTTTGTAAACAGTTAACATATGTCTGAGAAATAACCGTTTTGAAAAGGTAAATGCTAATCCAAGAAAGATGTATTTCCCTTGCTGGTAAAAAGGCAATTTAAAGTACTTTAGATGACTAAAGAAAGGGAAGAAAAGAATTCTAAGGTCATGATCTTCATAATTACGAGCTATGCATCAGACAGCTGGACAATGATAAGGGATGATAGAAGTGATAACTTTGAGCTGTGGTGCTGGAGAAGAATACTGACTATACCTTGGAGAACAAACAGGTTCGTACTGGAGAGGGTGAAGCCAGGCTGCTCTTTGGAGGCAAGGATTCTGAAGCTCTGTCTGACATACTTTGGACATGTTGTAGGAGGGACCAGTCCTTGGAGAGGGATGTCATGTTTTGGAGCGTGGAGGGTAGGACACTGCAGGAGGAGAAGACCTTCAGTGAGATAGATTGAGTCAATGACTAGGGTATTGAGGGTAGATGTGTCAGAGACAATAAGGTTGCCTCAGGATAAAGCAGGATTTAGAGGTGTTGTACATAGATAGGGTTGCTATGAGTCACAGGCGACTTGATGGCACTTAACAACAAGAAGGCAAAGTAACTAATTTTTCAGCCTGGAGAAAATGGATGTCAGTTTTATAACTATACTGATTAGTTTGGATAATTCTAAATTTATTAATAACACCCTATCAGTTGTAGCAAATCTTACCATTTGATGTAAATGAAATAAATTAATTTTGTTTCTAAAGATTAGCAAAAAAGGTGGATGTTAAGAATAAGAGGTGAAAGATGTCCCAAAGGTCTAATTTTCCAAACTGCTGTACCACTGTATCTTCTCGAACTTCTCGGTCTCCAATCTGTCCTCTTCCTCCTGTCTCTGGGGTGTGTGATTTGCTGAAATGCCTCACATCAGAAGTAACAGATACCCTGAATAATGTGCATGAATCTAGATGCCGTTATGCTGAGTGAAGGAAATCAGTTACAAAAGGGCAAATATTGTATGAGCCCATTAATTAAAAAAGGTAAAGGGAAGTATATACGAAGAATCATTCCTATATGGTTGGCCAGCAGTGGAAAGGAGGAGAGAATAGAAATAAATCAGTTAGTAGGTATTAAAAGAGGTCAAACCAAAGGTGACATACAATAAGGTATTTGTCAGTATACTACTGATGGGGTGATACTAACAAATCCAGAATTATCCAAACATACCAGTACAGTTATAAAACTGACATCCATTTTCTCCAGTCTGCATAAGTAATTACTGTGCCTTAGAATTCTTCCCTCCCCAAGCCCCCTTTTTTAAAGTCATGTAAAGTACGTTAAAGGGAGGTCTGGTGGCCTAATACCAAGAAGCTGTGCTGCAATCCTGAAGGTGCACGGTTTGAGGCCACCAGCCTCTGTGTGGGTGAAGGATTGGCAATCTCCTCTCGTGAGATTAACTGCCTCTGAAAACCACGGGAGGGTCCTCTATGGGTCGGTTCCAACTCTGTGGTACACAACAACAACAAAGTACTTTAAACAGCCTATAACAGAAAATGTGTCCTTCCTGGGTTAGCATTCACTTCTAGAAAACTGTTTTTCTCAATCTTATGTAAATTGTTCCTTAAACTGTCGGTTTACCAGAAATTAAAATGAATCTTTGCTGGATTAGCATTTACCTTTTCAAAAAAGCTGTTCCTGGTAATATGTTAAGCATTTCTTAAGTTGTCTGTTTACTAGTAAACTGTTCTTTTTAAATGTAGCCGTTCTATAAATTTACTAACAAAGTGTATTGTTAAGTAGATAAGTATTTGACCCAAGTATAAAAATTAATGATCACTCCCAGATGTAAAGGCAGTTTTTAGAGAGGAATCTCACTACTTTCTCTCAGACTTGAAATAAAGTGCTTTGGATATTGCAATCCTTCTTTCTTATTGACAATTGACAACAAAGGTAAACACTATTACATACATAATCCTGTAATATCAGCAGTAATAAACCTTAATCTAAAAATGGATATATAAGCATAAAGAAAAAGTAAAAAGTTATGAACATGGGAAAAGGACCACACTCATCACCATAGGATTAGTAGATGATATTTTTACATTTATGTATAGTGATACACATTGTAAATATAACTATGTATATGTTGTTGTTGTTATGTGCCATTGAGTTGTCTGCGCCTCATAGCGACCCTATGTACAACAGCCCTAAACTCTGCCCTTTCCTATGCCAATCTCACCATTTCCAATACACCTTCGTCCATTATTCCAGTCACTGAATCAATCCATCTCATCGAATGTCTTCTCCTGCGCTATCACTCCACCCTTCCAAGCATGATGTCCCTCTCCAAGGATTGGTACCTCCTTGCAACATGTCTAACGTATGTCAGTTGAAGCTTCAAAATCCTTGCTTTCAAGGAGAAGCCTGGCTTCATCCTCTCCAGAACAAATCTATTTGTCTTCATAGCAGTCCATGGTATATCCAATACACTTCTCCAACACCACAGCTCAAAGGCATCAATTCTCCTTTTATCATCCCTAGTCATTGTCCAACTCGCTGTTGCATAACAAGTGATTGCAAAGACCATGGCATGTATCAGGCGCACCTTAGTCTCCAGACTGACATCATTGTACTTTAGTACTTTAGAGAGGTCTCTAACCGCAGATTTTCCCATCACAATATGTCTTTTAATATCCTGGCTGCTGGTGCCAAGAGTGTTGACTGTGGAATCAAGTAAACCAAAATTGTGAACAATCACAATCTCTTCACCATCCATTATGAAGCTGCCTGGTGAGAATCTTTGTTTTCTTGATATTGAGCCTCAATTCATATTGAAGTCTGCAGTTCCTGACCTTCCACACCAAGTGCTCCAGGTCCTCCTCAGTTTCAGCAAGCAGGGTTGTGTCATCTGCATAATGCAGATTGTTGATGATTCTTCCTCAAATCCTGATGACACATTTCTCCTCACAGAGCCCAGCCTCCTGGATAATCTGTTCCGCATAAAGATTGGAAAGGTATGCATGCAGACCGAATACATCCCTGGTTTACACCCTTCCCAATTTTGAACCATGTGGTGTTTCCCTCCTGGTCCAAGTGTAGGCTTCACATTAGCATGATCAAGTGTTCTGGTATTCCCCTTCTTCTCAGAGTCAGCCACAGTTTGTTATGATCCACACAGTCAAATGTCTTTGTGTAATCAATGAAACAAAGACATACATTCTTCTGGTGCTCTTTGCTTTCAGCCAAGATCCATCTAACACTAGCTACAATATCCCTAGCACCACAACCCCGTCTAAACACAGCCTGAACTTCTGGTAGTTCTCTGTTGATGTGTTGTTCAGTCATTTTTGTATAATCTTCAGCAGAATCTTGCCTGCATGTAATATTAATGATAGTGTTCGATAATTTCCACACACTGTGGGATCACCTTTCTTTGGAATGGGAGCAAATATAAACCTTTTCCAGTCAGTTGGTCAAGTGATTGTTCTCCAGATTTTTTGGTACAACTTGGTGAGCACATCCAGGGCAGCATCTGTTAATTGAAATATGTCAGTTGGTATACCATCAATTCCTGGGTCCTTATTCTTAGCTAATTATTTCAAAGTGGTCTGAACTTCTTCCTTCATCACCATAGGCTCTTGCTCATATGTTGTTTCATTATAGCAGAGCCTAAAAGGGGCAAAGCTATGTAAACTTCTTAATCATAATCAAGTACCTTGAAGGAATGAGGTCTTGAAGGTCTTCAAGCCTTGTACTATATCCTCAGGGGACATCAAGGTTAATTGGCATAATATAGCCTGAAAAAACAATTTTCTACATCCTACTTTGGTGGTTAGGGACTTGTGTCTTAAGAACTTTTGAATAGCCATCTAAGATGCGATTATTTGTTTCTCTATGTCTGGAACAAAAAAGTAAAAAGAAAAGCAAACATTGAAAAAAAAAAGTCCGAGGGACTAAAGGACCATGTGAACCTCAACCTTCACAGGCCTGAGAGCAGAAGATTTAAACAATGCTTGGCTACCCCCATTGACCATCCTAAATGGAATCACAGTAGAGATTTCTAGATGGGGAAGGGGGGAAATGGAACAAAACAAATAAACAAACAAAATAACAAAGTCCAGGCTTACTAGTCAAACTGACTGGAACTAGTGGAAACCTTGAAACTCTAATCTTTGGTAATCCTTTAATTTGGAATTAAATTCATTTCTATGACTTAACTGTTGGTCAAACAATGATATGCTTGTAAGGGGAACTAATGATATGAGACATTCATTCCTTAGAATATCAAGGATAAAAGGCCAGAAGGGCAGCCCGTGGCCAAGGGCAAAGCCCTGAAGACATGAAGGAATGGGACAGAGGGATTAATCAAAATCAGAATCACAAGCAGTAAGTAAGAAGAGTACAATTGCATTGTGGATATTGTAAATACTGATCCACTTCCTTTGTAAACTGTCATCCATGTCACAACAACAAAAAACACTTTGGAAATGAAAAAAAATTATGAAAGATAATTTAAATCACATTTCCTCATGATAAAAGGGTCAATTGACCAACAAATTATGAGTTCTAATTTTCATAAGTATTTACTATTATGACTTAAAATACTTTTTTTTTAATTGACAGAATTAAAGTAAGACAGGCAAATTTGTAATTACAAAGGGGAGTTGTAACACATTTCTTGTGTGATTAAGCTAAAAAAGTACTTAGAGAGATATTTATGCTTCTTTATGCACATATAAGAAGAAATATTGAAAATCAATGTTCTGATGCCTTCATCCTGTGGTGTTGGCAAAGAATATTGATGATATCATAAATTATCAAAAGTATGAACAAATCAGTCTTACAAGAAGAAATATAACCATATGCTTTTATAATTGAGGATGGTAAGCTTTAAACTAGTTTACTTTGGACATATCCTCAGGAATGACCAATTATTAGAAACTAAATCATACTTGGCAAAGTAGAAGGTCAATTAAAAATATGGGAAACATTTATGAAATGAATTGGCTCAATAACCATAACAACAAATTATCACACATATATAAAGATGGAGTGAAGCCAACCAATATTTTGTTCTGTTTTATAAAAGATCACCAGGATCTAGAATTGATAGTTGACAATAATAACTTAATAAGTAGATGGGGCGGGAACCAGCAAATCATACTCAAAGATAGTGGTGTTGTTGTGAAGAGCCATCAAATTGACTATGAATTATCACAACCCTAGGAATGATAGATCTGAATCTGCCCTATCCTGTGCTATCCTCATCATCTCTGTCACACTTGAGCCCACCATTACAGTCACTGTATCAACCCATCTCATGAAGGGTCTTCTTCTTTGCTGGCCTTTCACTTTTCCAAGCATGATATCCTTTTCCAAGGACTGGTCCCTCCGAACAACACGCTCAAATAATGTGAGATGAAATTTCATTCTCCTTGCCTCCAAAGA
>NW_006399982.1:1719293-1735654 GCF_000299155.1 Elephantulus edwardii
TATTTATTTGAGAATTTTTTTTTAATTCTAAGAAAGGATTATTAACTCAGTGTTCTCAGTCCCATTGATCTAGAGTTGATTCTGACTCACAGAGATGCCATAGGAAAGAGTAGAACGGCCCCTAAATGCTCCCAAGCTTGTACAGGAGACAGTCCCATCTTTGTCTCATGGAGTATCTGGTAGATTTAAATCAAAGACATTTTAGTTAGCTGCCTAATTAATACTTACACCACCAGGAGGACTTTACTAAGAAACTATTTATTACCATATAAATGAGACTGTGAAGAAACATGGATAAAAGGGACAATGAAATGAATTAAAACTAAATTGAATACTTAATTTGCTTTATGTTTTCAAAGACCTGAAACTATGATAAAGCATATCTTATCTGGGTGAATGGTTCATATATGTTTATTATATTCTCTGAGTTCTCTTCCTTGGCTTTGGTAGATTTATACCTAATTTCTTTATTAGAGTATAGCTTCAATATTATTAATAGATGGAGGTATTTCTTTAACTTTCTACATTCATTTGTTTAAAAATATTATTGCAACCACTTAATAAATATTTGTTGTTGCTCCATGGGAATGCACAATATGAAAAATAATCTATAATGATGATGGTGTTGTTGTTAGGTGCCATCAAGTTGGGTACGATTCATAGTAACCGTATGAACAGCAGACCTGAACTCAGTTCTATTCTATGCCATCCTCACACTTCCTGACACACAAAAGCCCATTGCAGCTGTCATTGTGTCAATCCATTTGGCCAAAGGTCTTCTTCCCTTCAGTGACCCTCCACCTTTTTGAGCATTATGTCCCTCTCCAAGGAATAGTCCATCCTAACAACATGCCTAAAGTATGTGAGGTGAAGCCTCATCACTGTTGTCTCCAAAAGAACACTCCCACTGTACCCTTTTCAAGACATATTTGTTCTTTTGGCAGTCCATGGGATGGTCAGCACTCTTTTCCAACAACACAGCACAAAGCATCAATTCTTCTTCTGTCATCCATATTCATTGTCTAGCTCTCAGATACATAGCAATTGATCAGAAAGAGCATGGCCTGAATCAGATACATCATTATTCCTCAGTAATTTGAAGAGGTCCCTAACTGCAGACTCTCCCAGTGCAATATGTCTTCTGACTGCTGTTGCCCAGGGTGTTAATAGTAGATCCCAGTAAGATGAAGTTGTTGATAGTATTAATCCCTTCTCCATCTATTATGATGTTGCCGATTGGAACTAGGCCGGGCAGACTGTGGATCAGACTTTCAATTACTCATATGCAAGTTCGAATTGAGACAGAAGGAAATGAAAATAAGTCCATGTGAACCAAAATATCATCTTTAATCTATTACATCTGAATTTCAAGATCATCTTAAGAACAATTTGGAAGCATTGAACACTAATGATTGCAGACCAGATAAGCTATGCAGGGATATCATCCATGGAGAAAGCAAAAGGTTATTACAAGGACAGAGGAGAAAGAAAAAAAAATAAAAACAAATGCCAGAAGAGACTTGCAAAATTACACTAGAGCATCAGGAAGCCAAAACAAAAGAGCTGAACAGAAGATTTCAACAGGTAGCTCAAGGAGACAAAGCAAAGTATAATGGAATGTGCAGAGAGCTAGAATTGCAGATTAAAAAGGGAAGAACTCCTCTGCATTTCTCAAGCTGAGAGAACTGAAAAATAGGAATAAACTGAAAAATTTAAGCCTATAGCCCATAGAACTAAAATGTGAGCACAAACACAACAACAACAAACCCCTAGAATCCAAAGTAAATGAAACTTTTTTTTTCAATAAAGCCCATAAAAATCAAACTCCCTCTTTTTTAAATTGGAATCAAACTACCTCTTTTTTAAATTGGAATTTTAATGAAAGTTTACAGAGACTTTGGATTTCCATTCATACATTGTTGCATATTTTCTTCCCCGACCATCCCTTCCCCCCCAGTTTGCTTTTCTCTTTGAAAAGAAAAAAACAACAACACAAAGCCAACTTTCATTGTTATACAACATCCTCCCTGCCACCCCGCCCAGTTTACTTTACTATGCAGCTCTTATTTGGGACTTTTTGTCATTCACTCAATTGCAGTAGACCATTTGCCTTTGCTTATCCATGACCAAAGGCCAAACATAACACCCTAAGAAAAAGAAATCTCAAGGTTTTTTAGAGGCTTCTTAATTCTTGGCTCAATTCAAGTATTGGAAATGTTCTTTTCTATGAGAAGAAAATTGATTTCCCTCTGGAATGGTGTGGCTCCTTACATGACGAAGGGATTGAGGCTATGAAGTAGATGTCACAGATGTGGTGACTCCCTAAGGGTTTCTCCCTGGAAGTGTTTTATTCTACTCAAGGCCACTGGTTTCATAGAAAACTCCCTGAACCAGTGTCAGAGACATTCATTTCCACATGATCATCTCTTGCCTGACACACCATCTGTTTCGATCCTTAGAGAGACACAGAGGAGAAACAAAGGTGGAATTTAATGACATGAGACTCTAGGCTACTGAACTGCTATCTCTCTGGGCATCAGCTAAGCTCTTGAATCCTTTCACTGTATTCCAGGATAACAAAAACAAAATTCTTACTGACATATCATTTACATACTATACTATTAACACATGGGAAGTGAGTAATTCAGTGATTTATTTTACAAATATGTGCAATAACTCACTGAAGTCAATATTAGAACATTTTAATCACCCAAAAAGAAACCCATATGCTTTAGTTGTGAGTCCTCTATTCTCACAAACCCTTTCTTTCCAGACTTAGACAGACATTCTCACTACATAGATTTCCCTGTTTGGATATTTCATAAGAATGAAATTATATTATAAGCATTCTTTTGTGTATTCCTTTCTTCCCCTCTAAAAATGGTATCTTCAAGATTCAGATTTTGTTCATATTCATGTTGTAGCTTGGGTCATACTTCATTATTTTTTTAATTATACTTCAACTTTTTTCATTTTTTTATAGCTGAATATTATTTCATTGCTTAGATATACTATGTTTTGTTTATGCATCTGTCACCTAATGGATATTTGGATTGTTTCTACCTTTTAGCTCTTATGACAAAACTGATATAAAAACCCATATGCATGTTCCTATGTAGATCTGCTTTAGTTCTCTTGAGTATATATCTAGACGTGGAATTGCTGTGACATAGGTAATAAGATACCCACCCCTATTTCTAGACTTTGCCTTATTTGTCAGATATGTTCTGCCCAAATATGCTAAAGCTCACTTTCAGGGTCTGTACTGTACTTTTCATTAGATTCTTCTTCCTAAGAGTAGACTAAATGATCACTATTCACTTCCTTAGAACTGAAGAATGACCATATGTTGGTTAAGGCATTGTTGTTATTAGGTGCTGTTGAGTCCAGTATAACTCTAGTGACCCTGTGAACAACAGATCTGAACTTTGTCCTGTGCCATCCTCACAATCTCTGAAACACTTGAGCTCATTGCTGCAGTCACTGTGTCAATGCATCTGGTTGAAGGTATTTCTTTCCGTCACCATCCCTTCACCTTTCCAAGCATGATGTCACTATCCAAGGAATAATCTTTCCTAGAAATATGCCCAAAGTATGTGAGATAAATCTTCATCCTCGTTGCCTGCAAGGAGCACTCTGGCTGCACCTTCTCCAAGACATATCTGTCTGTTGTTTTGGCAGTCCATGAGATATTCAGCACTCTTCTCCAAACATCACAATTCAAAGTATCAATTCTTTTTCTTTCATCCTTCCTTATTCACTGTTCAGCTCTCAGATGCATAGCAGTTGATTGAGAAGACCATGACCTGAACCAGGCACACTTCAGTCTTCAAACTCACACCACTGCTCCTCAATACAGTCTTTCTCACCTTCTGATCTCCTGACTGATTCTACCAAGTGTATTGATTGTAGATCCGAGTAAGATAAAGTCATTGACAGACTCAATCTTTTTTCCATCTACCATGATATTTGTCCAGTAACAAAGATTTTTTTTTTTGTTTTCTTGATACTGAAATGTAATGCACATTGAGGGATGCAGAATTTCATTTTCTCAGCAAGTACTTTGCACCCTCCTTACTTTCAGCAAGATCGTGTCATCCACAAAATGAAGGTTTTTGATGTCTTCCTCCATTTCTGATGCCATATTTTTCTTCATAGAGTCCAGCTTCTTGAATAATTTGCTCAGCACACAGAATCAATTGTTATGGAGAAAGGAGGCTACAACTCTGATACACAACTTTCTTAATTTTAAACCATGTACTGTTCCCTTACTCTGCTCATGTAATAGCCTCTTGGTCTCAGTATAAGCTTCTCATGAGCACATTGAAGTGTTCTGGGATTTCCATTCTTCTCAATGTTAGCCATAATTTGTCATGATCCACAGAGACAAATGGATGCCTATGCTTAAGGCATAGGTGTATAGATTGTCTCAAAAATAATGTCTGGGACCTTCACATGTATGTGGACAAGCCTAGTTGTAGCATAGTTAATAACAGAAGTCTTGGAGGATGGGCTTGAGGTAGAGTTTTGTGGCAATGCTCCCACTTCAACTTTGTTCTGAGAAGTTTCCACATAAACTTGGTCTTCAAATGTAGATACATCTATTAGTAGAAAATAGGATCATCTTTGGGTTTGTAGTCATTTAGCATAAATTGGAACTTTAAAAAATGTGGTGTATTGTTCTTTCACCCTGGGCCTCACAAATATTTATAGCAAACCTGTCTTATCATATCTATTGTCTTCTCTATGAAGAGTCTTATCAGTCCCTAAATCAATCTGAAGATATCATTGTTGTTGTTGTAAAGTGCCGTCGAATTGCAGGCAACTCATAGCGACCCTATGAACAAAACTCCTGGACACCTCATCTCCTGTATAACTTTCATCCTTTCTCCAGGTTCATAGGGTTTCCAGAGGCAGGCTATCATGGAAGTGGATGCCACTCCTGCTTCCATGACTGTTTTAATCGGAGAGCTCCACCAAACACTGCCCACCACGGGTAACCATTCTCGCATTTGACCCATCAGAGTCAGTGTTCGGCTTCACAGCAACCATAAGTTACCTCTGTACAGCAAAGATATCATTAGATTTACCAATATATTCGTAAGAGATCTTTGCATACTTCACATCCACCCAGAGAGGCAAGTATTCAGTTAACTTCTAAGTTCTCCACATCTGTCCCAGGAATTTCACCTGTGACCTGTGGGGCAGTTCAAAACCACCAGCTGTTCCTTTCAGGAAAGATGGATAATCTTTCTTGCAATTTACTGCCTCTGAAAACCCACTGAAGGGCTATGAGTTGATTCCAACTTAGCTGAAATGAGGGAATGAATAAGCGTGTGCAATTTCAGGAGTCAGTATTCTCAGATCACCCAATTCAGTGTCACAAATGTAAATGTCTACAAGGAATTAGGTTATTTAAATGAATGAAGCAAGTCAGATGCTAGTTTTCTAAAACTCATTTTCCCTTTAAAGCACACACTGAAGACAAAGAATCTTCTCTAGTGGCAACCTCCTTTACCCACAGTGGGTGCTGCCTTGGAAGAAAGCCGGTCAAGTGTTGTAAATTCTTAAATTTTCTCAAAAGAAGCTGGAAACAGGAAAGTATATATAATATCTAATTTTTTTAATTGAATGCAAATCAAACAAATTAACCCTGGGCTGGATTCAGTCCCCAAACTGCAAGTTTCTACAATTTCCCTAATTCTTAATAATTGAATCTGAGGTATGCTCAGAGGAGAAGCACTTCTTATGTATTTAGTGTATAATCTCCTCCTATACATGCTATGGGGTATAGATATAATGCAAAGAGCAAATAATTGCAGGTCAGGAGACTTGACTTCAGAGTCCTCAGTTGCTTTCAAAGTTTGTGAGATTGGCTCGAGTTGTTTGGTTCTTTCAGCTGAGATGATTAACTAGGTGGCATTTCATTTTCTGTGTAGCTTGTATTGTTTAGATTTTTAAAAAAATTATAATAGAGGTACAATCTAAAGAAAACCTTAAAAGAAAGTTAACTTTGTTTCAAATCATCTCCCTACAATGGTACAAAAGTTATGCTTATTACATTTTTCAGATCTGTCAATAGAAATTTGTGGGAATTGTGAATTTTCTATATGGATTTGTCTCAAGTCATTTGCAATGCGCTATTTCTCATATCAAGCGTCAATACGAATGATCACCTCTAGAATTTCACTTCACACATGCAAAATAATGCTTAATGTAGCCATCTTGTAGTCAGAAAACATTATCATTACTTTTCCTCCCTCACAGTGGGGACCATGACCCTAGGATGCATATTAGGTATGCTACAATAACACATTTTGATTTTGTTTGTTACATTTTTGTCCTTGAGACTAAGTTGTGTACAACACCTCCTGGTCTCTGCTTCCAGGACAGATTGTTTGGACTCAAACGATCCTGGAAGTGTAATGATGGTGATTATCTATACAAAGATGTGACAATGTGCTACTGCGCTGGATGCTACAGTCTATCAAGGAAGGGGGACACAGAGCAAATTTAAAAAAATCCTTAACTGAGTGTCACAGAAAGTGTCAGAGTACAATTGTAGGGGAGGAGCATTCATATGGCATATGTAAGGGCAGCCTCAATTGGATATGAAGGAAATTAGAAGTCTTTCTTTTTAAAAAGGTAAATATTTCAAAAATAGTTCCCTGCTATATAATTTCATATTTATATATAGCTTACAGACCATAAAATTTACATAAAATTTTAGGCTGTATTTCAATAATAACTTTAGAATGTATCTATTATTCTATAAAGAAACTATACACCCAGTAATTACCACAGCCAGAACCAACCAACCACTAGGCTACCTTCTATATTTCTGTATTTATACTTTTTTGACAATTTTTAAGAATGGAATCACACGTTGTATGTTCTTTTGGGACAGGCTACTTTTATGTATTGTTATTGTCTACTCCAATTCCAAGCACCTATGCACAACAGAATAAAACATTGTCTCATCTTGTTCTCACAAGTATTTCTATGCATGAGTTCATTGTTAGAACCACTATGTTAGTCATCTCATGGAGGATCTTCCTCTCTTTCATTGACTCTCTACCAAGTCTGGTTTTCTTCTCCAGGGACTGGTAACAGTCCTGATAACATGTCCCAAATTTTGGCATCCTAGCTTCTGAGGAACATTCTGATTCTGCTTCATCTGAGATAGATTTGTTTGTTCTTTTCAAAGTTGACAGTATATTCAGTATTCTTTTATGTAATTTTGTTCTAAAGGTTTATCCATGTTCTGTTTTTCTTTGTTGAATGTTTCTGTTAGGTGTCATTTAGATCCTATGAACAACAGAATTAAATCTATATACATCCTGCTCCATCTTCACAATCTCTGCCAGTCTTTATTCCATCATTATAGTCACAGTCAATCCATCTTACTGAGGGTCTTCCTCTTTCTCTGATCCTTGACTTTTCCAAGCATGAAATCTTTTTCCAAGAACTGGTGCCTCTTGGCACTATGACCAAAATATATGATAGGAAGTTTCACTATCCTTTCTTCCAAGGAGTACCTGCTTTCACTTCCTCCAAGATGGATGTGTTTGTTCTTTTGGTAGCTGCCTATGGGGTCATTGGGCCACGAACGTCTCTCTGAAAGGGTCAGAAGAAGTAAGAATAACACAGTCCCTCACTGCTTCAGAGCAGAAAGCAGATAAAGAGGCCATACCCTGGCCCCACAGACCCTCTAGAGCCATGCCAAGAGCAAGAGTTTCTTTTATGTGTCATTGACTCACAGATTCACAGATGTGGTACTGAGAATGGGATTTATTAGGGAAGTAAGTTGGAGGGTTGGGGATGCAAAGAATATTACCCAAAACTAGTCCAGGTTTTTCCTCTAGGTCATATAGCCCTGGTGTACAAGTTGTTATACAGCAATCACTTGTGGTTGCTGTGAGGCTGAACACTGTGACACTGATGCGCCAAATGCATTAATGGCTGGTTACCCAATGCAAACAGAGAGTGGGGTGGAGTTCCCTGATTAAAACAAGCTTGGAAGGAGAAGTGGCATCCACTTCTGTAATAGCTTGCCTCCAGAAACCCTATGAACCTGGAGAGAGGAAGAAAGGCACCCAAGTGTTGAGGACTCTCCTTCATAGGGTCGCTATGAGTTGCCTGCGACTCAACGGCACTTAACAAAACAACAACAGTCCAGGTTTTAGCCCAAGTTCCAAGGTACAATTCTTCGATTAGTCCAGACTCTGGTTTCAGTTCAGCCATCAAATCCAATCATACAGCAAGGTTAACCTCCAAGCAGTTATAAATCAGCTTCTTTTTTTTCAAGCATCCAGCTAAAACAGCAAAAACCTTTAACTGAAGTATTTATCTCAGGGTTCCTCTGCTTACATCTTGCAAATTTCTCCACACAAATGCCACAGTCTCTTCACCACCAGAATCTCACTCTCACCAGGGTCTTGTTCTAGTCAGCCTCAAGTCTTGCTGCCCAGTGTGAGAAGCACTCTTTCTCCTGTCATAGTCCCACAGTTGTTGATGATTTATAAGACCATATGTCTGCTGTCAAGGCAGCTGGAGACTAGAGAAAGCTAACAGTAATGGCTATAAAAAGCTGACTTTTAACCTAACACCACAGATTCCAATCCACTCAGAAGTCCCTGAGGATAAAACACATCAGCCCTTGGAAACCTGACAAAGCACAGTTCTTCTCTGGCACACATCAAAGTCACCATACTTTGGAATCGACCCAGTGGCAGCAGGTGTTTTATTTGAAACTATGCTGGATATTAAACTTTCTGATAGATTTTTTTCCCCAGTCTGTGGGCTTCCTTTTTACTCTATTGGAGAAGTTTTTTGATGTACACAAGGATTTGGTTTAAGAAGGTCCCATTAATTTACTTTATTGTCTCCTGGTTGTAGGTTTAGGTTATGCTTGAAAGTCTATTCATGCCATAGATAGTGGTTCTAGATTTGTTCCTGTTTTCCTTTGAAGACCTTTGTAGGTTTTGATTTACCCCTAGGTCTCTGGTGACTTTAAGTTGGTTTTTGTGTAAGGTGTGGATCATGCTTCAGTTTTCTGAAGATGGATGTCCAGTGTGTCAGCTCCATTTGTTAAAGAGGCTATAGTTTCCACACTTAATTGATTGCGTCTCTTTATCAAACATCATCTGACTGTAAGTAAATGGGTTGATTTCTTGTTTCTCTGTGCTTCACCAAAAAAGAAAGCAAAATGGAGAAAAAAAATAGACGAAAAAAAATGCTCAAAATCACTAGCAAATACACAAATAAAAATAAAAATAAGATATCATCTTACCCCATCTACAATAACAAAGTTAAACAGGACAGTGAACAACAAATGTTGTCAAGGTTGCAGAGAGATTGAAACTCTCATACTGCTCGTATGAATGTAAAATGATCAATGATAGTGAAAACAGTCTGGTGCTTCCTCAAAAAGTTGAAAATAGAAATACCATCATACTACAGGGAATATATGCCGAAAAATTCATAGCTGTAACACAAACAGATATATACACACCCATGCTTCTTGCAGAATTATTCACAATAGAAAGAGTTGGAAGCAGCTCAAGTCCTCATATAAAATGAATGCATAGATTTCGGTGGCCAACAGGCACAAGAAGTGCTCAAAAATCACTGGCAATAAGAGAGATGCAAATCAAAACCACAATGAGATATCACCTCACGCCAGTAGTAGTGGCAAAGTTCAACAGGGCAGCAAGCAATAAATGTTAGAGAGGATATAGAGAGAAAAGAACTCTCATACAGTGTTTGTGGGATTGTAAAATTGAGCAACCACTCTGGAAGGCAGTCTCTCTCTCTCTCTCACTCATACACACACACACACACACACACACACACACACACGCACACACACACACACACCACAGAGACCTTAAAAAACTGAACATGAAGATTCTGTATGATCCTGCTATCCCACTAAATATACCCTGAGGAAATTATAACTGAGACAAACAAAAAACCATTTGTACACCAGTGTTCATAGCAGCATTATTAACCATTGAAAGAACATGGAGATCACCTAGATGTCCAACTACAATAACATGTATTGGGAAATTGTGGTACATTCATACAATGGAATACTATGCAGCAGTCAGGAGCAATGATTTTAAAAATTACTACATAACTTGGGGCAGACTGGAGAGCATTCTCTTGAGTGAACTAACTCACTATCATAAGGAGAATATTGCACAAGATTATTATTGTAAAATAGAATGATAACTAGTAAAATGTGTATGGTGATTCAAGAAGAGAAAGTTTGGGAATAGAAGGGTGAGAATGGGTAGTGAAGAAATAATAGGGTCAGACAATCTGATGAGTGGAAGGTGGGGATAAAGGAAATAAGAAAGATTCAGCAAGAACCTGAAAATACAGGTATGGTGGGCATAATTAAATGGTATTAAGTTTAGAAAACATAATGAATGGGAATGATTGTATGAAACAGAATATGAATGAAAGTGTGAAACACAGTGTATACAAATTTTGTAAGCCAATATAAAATGATTTTTTTTAAAAAAAGATGAATGGATAGAGAAACTGTGGTACATCCACACAATGGAATGTTACAAAGTATTGAAAAAAGACTATTAACATGTAAAACACTACACAACATGAATGAATTTGGAAGAGATATGCTGAGTAAAATATCTCAGTAATAAAAGGACAAATACTGCATAAGACTATTGTTAAAACAATAGGATGAAAAGGGAGAGGGGATAGAACAGAAGAAGAATGGCTATTGAGTGAACACTGCACTGGAATAGGTGAAGGGAAGATCAATCTGAAAGGAATGCACATTTAGACATCATACGTATGACAACAAACTGGAATAAAGCAAGCATTACATAGTGAATTGAGAGGGGGTGGACGAAATGTGTATGTATGAATGAATGAAAACCAATCTCTTTGTAAACTTTTACTAAAATCACAATTAAAAAAAGAAATAGAAAGGTCCTTAACAGTAGATTTTTCCCAATGCTACTATCACGGGTGTTGGTTCTGTATCCAAGTAATATGAAAATGATGACAATCTCAATCTTTTATCCATTATCACGATGTTGCCTATTGGCGCAGTTGTGAGGATTTTTATTTTCTTAATTTTTAGGTGTAATCCATATTGAATGTCTCAGTCTTTGATCTTTATCAGTAAGTACTTCAATTAATCTTCACTTTCTGTAAACAAGATTGTGCCATCTGTATAATACAGCTAGTCGATGAGTATTCTTCCAATCTTTGTGCTACAGTGTGTTTTAGATAGGCAGCTGTAGTGGCTTAATGGTGAGGAGTTGTGCTGCCAAAGATGGACAATCTTCTCTTGTGCAAGTACAGCCTCTGAAAATCTGCTGGAGAATCAGCTATGATTCCAACTCAGTGGTCCACAGTAACAACTTTCTCATTTGGTCCAGCTTCTCAAATTATTTGCTCAACATAAATAACACAGCAGTTATGGAGAAGTGATAAACCCTGACACGTACTGTCTATGATTTTAAACCATGCAATATCCCTTTGTTCTGTTCAAATGACTGCTTCTTCCAATTATTAGGCAGTTGCTTTCATTTTTCTCTGAACACTCCTGTATACGTCTTTGCAAATGAGTCATTCATTTCCGACTTGATAAGAGTATAATGGTTTGAAAACGAGCTGCCTTTCTTGTTGTCATATAACAAACTTCAAGGAAATCAATGTACATTCAGTAATTTCATGCTGACTCACATGCCTCCTGATACGCAAGACTGAAAGGAATGGATTTCAAAATTCACAGACGCAATTGAGAGCAGCCTTAGAAGCAATCACAAGAGTTTCTCAGACATGTGAATGCAGTTTTTCAAATGGGTTGTAGAAGGAAAATGTAGAGAGTAACTTACTTAATCACTGTATTGACTGCATTAGATTGCCTCTGAGTCAACAAGAGACTGTTTAGTGACCTGTAAGGGAAACGCTCCAGTGTCCCAGTGCTAAAGAATTGCACTGCTAACCCAACAGCAGCCCATTTGAATCCACCAGTCACTCCTCCGGAGAAAGATGGTCTAACTCCTTCTGTGGGATTTAGCTGTGAGTTCTTTCTGACTGTATAGTAATCAATGAGAGGGAGAAAAGGGGAAAGCTATGGAACAAATTTATATAATGGTTTCTTTCTCTCAGTCAAGATCAGCTCCCTAAGCATTACATTTTCTCTTTCCACATCTTTAAAGGAGCTATCCATTGTCTTCT
Source organism: Elephantulus edwardii (assembly GCF_000299155.1). Classification (NCBI taxonomy): domain Eukaryota; kingdom Metazoa; phylum Chordata; class Mammalia; order Macroscelidea; family Macroscelididae; genus Elephantulus; species Elephantulus edwardii. Next base: position 1,731,519 of record NW_006399982.1, read on the forward strand.
TTTCATAGAAACGTCCCCTCAAACCACTTCAGTGCCAAAACATGGAGCAGAACCTGGCTTATCAGTGACTCTTCTGTGACCCACGACTTGGGGGTTTTTAGTATTAACTTCAATGGAGGAAACAGAGTGAAGCAGAGAAAATAATGTGGAGAAGTGACAAAGGTGCCTCTGATCTCATAGAATTGAATAGAAGGCATTCTCTAGCCTGTAATGAAGTCTAGGAAACCCATTTCCTTTCCTATTCTGAAATACCCTTGGGGCTCAGGTAATTTCTCTTTCTTACATAATTTCCAGGAAGTCTCCTATTCTCTCATTCTTCACTATTTTTACATGAGTGAAATATGGAGTATGTCTTTCTCGTCTCATTTTTTTTAAACTCACATGTCTACTTGAATTTATTCTTGGGGTTTTTTTTTGAAGGGAAAAAAGTGGGGTGGGGATGAGGGAAATAACCCTTAAACACTGTGAATAGGAAGCAAGACTTGGGTGTAAGCCTCTAATCCCAAACTCAGCTCCCCAAGAGATGTTTCTCCCCTCTCAGTTTTCTTTTAAACAAAATCTCCAAAGCAGCAGCATAGACATCTGGGATAGTCACTGAGATTTTGAACTGAACCCTGGGAATGGTAAGGGAAAAGTTCAAAATATAGGCAATGGAGGGAAAGAAAAAGAAGTGAGAGAGGCTACGCTCCAGAAGATAGAGCTGGGCAGCTAGAGGTGGAATTGAGCCAGGATAGGGGTCATCCCGACTGACTGCTGCTGCCCACAGCCCCGGATCCCACAGGGCGCTAAGGTTTGTTCTGTTGTCCATCCTTTATTCCCCAAAGGCTTCACAGGCTCCAAGGCCTCCAGCTCCTCCTCCAGAGCCTTCTTCCTTGCCAGCTTCTCCAGCTGCTCTTTGCTGGGCTGACTGATCTCTTCAGAGTGGATCTGCTGCTTCAGCCCTTCCACCTTTGACTTCTCTTTCTCCACTGCCCCCCCATCCCCCCAACTCGTCTCTTCAGCACCCAAGACTGAGAAAGTTAGACGTAGGACACATGTGTAAACTAGTCTGACATTTCTCGGTTAAAATAATTGATCGATTTCTCAGGCAAAAATGTGTGTTTACATTCTCCTTGTTGTCCCTACTCATCCCCGTCATCTCTCCAGGAGATAGGAGAAAAAGCCATTGGATCATTTTCCGAATAGCATCCAAATGTTTTTGTCCATTCAGTTGTCTGATAGTTCTTTGAAAACTGCCAGAGAGCACAGAGATCTTTAAAGCCCACACCTTTTCCAAAGTCGTTAGCAGGATTTGGGTTAATACTGACTATAGTCCCACGACACTGTAGGCTTGCAGTCATTGCTTAATGTTTCATCCCTGAACTCTAGTCACCCTAAACAGAGAAAAGTCAGAGATACAGCATTGCCTTAGGACAGCAGCATCCTGTACCTGTTCCAGTATATTAATGACCATTATTATGTGTTTAAGAGAGACATAGAAGCCAGTTAATTAAGACTATTTGGTATGTCAGAAAAGATTTCCTTTCAATCTAATCTTAATCTATATTGGCAGATACTGTGGCAATAGTACCATACTATGATACAATAAAAGTGAGGACATAGGTGGCTCAATGGTAAGATTCTTAGGTTCCGTACACGAGATCCAGAGGTGACTCTTAGTCACTGAATGTCATGCGTGGCTACCACCTGAGTGTCAGTAGAGGCTTGTGTGTGGCCGTGATGCTGAGCAGATTTCAGTGTAGCTTCTAGATGAGACAGTAGAAATAAAAGTCTACTTCTGAATGCTGAAAAAGAATTCATAAAGGTCTATTTCTGAAAAAGAATTAATTAAAAAAAACACCTTTGGAGTCACAACAATTGGATCCAAAATACTGAAAAGGTTGGTGAAGGGCCAACTAGTGTTTCTTTCCATGATGTATGGGGTCTCAAAGTCAGGAATCAACTTGACAACTGCTAACAATGACCTAATAGCAGCAAAGAAATCTTATGACACTTCTCTCTTAAAAATGCAGTTAAGCAAAGCTCTTCTCACTGTTGTTTTGTTTTTGTTTTTTTTAAAAAACACAATTTTGTATTGGTTTGTTTACAAAGTTCCCATACATTGTGTTTTTCACACTATCCTTCATTCTCATCATGTTTTATACAATCATTTCCATTCATTATATTTTCATTCTTTTGTTGCTGTTTTCAGATTTTGTTTTCTCCCCTCAGATGTTTGTTATCACATTTGAATTTGGATAGTGGTCAACATTAGTTGCATCAAAGTCTCTCTAAGATTCATTAACAAATTTGGAGACCAATTGTCTCTGTTTGCTGAGGATCAAGAGATTTCCTGGGATGTGGGACTTCCAGTGATAAATCTTAGAAAGTCCTAAGCAGACCATGCTAAGTCAATCACTCTATCAGTAAACTGAAGATTAAAGAAAATTTGCCTGCCAAATATTGGGATGATTTTGAACCAGCAGAAAGAAAGTCTAGGCAAAATGTTAGCGACCCTATTGTCCAACAGCCCTAAACTCTGCTCTGTCCTGTGCCAATCGCACTGCCTCCGACACACCCATCCCAATTACCCCAGTCACTGAATCAATCCACCTCATAGAGGGCCTTCCTCTCCTGCGCTGTCCCTCCACCCTACCAAGCATGATGTACCTCTCCAAGGACTGGTCCCTCCTTATAACATGTCCAAAATATGTCAGATGAAGCCTCAGAATCCTTGCCTCTAGGGAGTCACCCGGTTTTACCCTTTCCAGGATGAATCTGTTTGTTTTCCTAGCAGTCCATGGTACCCTCAATACTCTTCTCCAGCACCACCGCTCAGAGGCATCAGTTCTCCTTCTATCCTCCCTAGTCATTGTCTGATTCATAACAAGTGATTGCAAAGACCATGGCCTGTATTAGATGCACCTTAGTCTCCAGAGCGACACCATTGCTTTTCAGAACTTTGGAGAGGTCCCTAACAGCAGACTTGCCCATCATAAAAGGAAAAAGACTTTTCCACATCAGAAAAATGGGACAGCTCAAGGGGCCTTACCCTCCTCCCCGCCTTCATAGGTAACCCTGAAGTCCCCAAGACCACGCGGTATCTGTTCTCAGGTCGCATAGAGGGGGCAGAAAGAAATCTTCACAGTGGAAAAGCGGGACACCTCAAGGGGCCTTAAAACGTCTTGCCCACTTCACAGGTAACCCAAGACCTTGCAGGATCTATTTGGCCTAAGGGCCACAGGCCAAGAAAAAAACCTATCTACACACCAGTTCTACAGGACACATCACCTTCACTCGGGAAACATTACCACTAAACTTAAAAGACACTGGTCACAGCATAAGAAACTATCAGAAGCTGAAGTGTTTAGAATCACAGAACCCAAGGAAGCTTCAGATATAAGCTATCAGATCAAGGGCTGGTCAATGGGAGATAGATGTTGAAGGGAGTGGGTAGAAGTGGATGGGTATCCTGGTGGATGTTGAAGCAGGGAAATAAGCGGGTAGAGATTCGGCAAAATAGTTACTTAATAAATGAAAGTTGTTTGCATTCAATTGATTTCAATAGGTATGGTAGTTGATTTCAGCTCCAACTGACATCTGCTACTGTTGTTGGATCAAACCCTCCAGTGGACAAGGACCAATGTGGCGAGGCTGTTGTTATTGTTGTTAGGTGCGTTTGAGTCTACGTTGACTCATAACCCTATGAACCCTATTGAAATCCTTCTCATGGGCTCTGCCATGCTCAAGACTATGCCTACAGTCACTGTGTTGATCCGTTTACTTGAGGGTCTTCCTCTCTTCAGCTGACTCTCTGCCTTTCCCAGCATGATATCTTTTCGTAAAGACTGGTGGCTACTGATAACATGTTTAAAGGTATGTGAAAGGATGTCTTACCATCTTTGCCTCCAAGGAGCACTTAGGTTGCACTTCCTCCCCGACAGATTTTTCTCTTTTGGCAGTTCATGGGATAGTCAAGACTCTTTGCTAACATAATTTGAAGGCATGACACCTTCCTGCACAATTTAAAGGCTCTGAAAACCTGCTGGGAGGGAGAGTGGGGTGTCAGCTATTGGTCGATGGTACTCAACAACAATAATTTTGTCAAATTTTCATATGACTATTAAACAATTGAAAGAAAACTATGACTTGGATCA
>NW_006399982.1:1738471-1759463 GCF_000299155.1 Elephantulus edwardii
AACCACCCCACCCCCCACCCATCCTTACCCATCTGCTCCCCTCCCATCCTTATACATTCTACATTAATGGTCTAATACAATATTTGTCTTTATGGGACTGAGTCAGTTCACTCAGCATAATTTCTCCAGTCTCTCCCAAATTAGGTAGTGAGTTACAAAATCATTGCTCCTGCATGTGGCGTAGTATCCTAGCATGTGATTGTACCCTAATATCTCAGTCCATTCCATTATATAATTGGACATTTAGACTGTTTCCATTTTCTTGTGATGGTAAAAGACATTGCTATGAACATGGGTGTACAAGTCTCCGTTTGTGCCTCATTTTTTTGGAATATATTCCAAACTTTAGTCTTTAAACAGACATCCTTGCTATTTATATTTAGCACTTAAAAAAGTTCTTGACAGTGCATTAGAGTTTAGTTTATATGCCATCCTCAGTCTGTCACTAATCAGAAGTATGACCATGGCTAAGTCACTTACACTCCCCGGGCCTATGTTATTTATGAAATGAGGTCCTGGGCTGGATGACTTATAAGACTTTTGCCTTCTAATATTCCATGTTCTCTGTTCTGCCTAGCCCAAGTTTTATTTTCTTTTACAAACCTGCAATGAAATACACGAAAAATAATAACCCTGGTGCTTTAGCTCTGGAATGATTGCTGGAGGATTTGGAGAGTCGTGAAAATGCAATCAATAGCTATAAATTTTAGACCAATGAGGAAATAATAGTATGTAGGCTTGCATAGAGAGCGAGGTCTTCTTAACTCTGTCATTTTGTATTTATGAAGATATTTATCAACCTTACCCTAAGCTACATGGCAGCCATTTTTATTTAAGAGAGGACAGAGGGAGTTAGAGGACAAAATCATTCATCTGAAATAGTGTAAAAGCTAGCATATTTCTAGTTGCATATCTATATATCTACTACAGGAGTGGCATCCACTTCCTAAACATGCCTCTGGAAACTCCATGAACTTTGACAAATGTCGATAGTTATAGAAAGGCATTAGGCCTTTTGTTCATAGGGTTGCCATGAGTTATGCTTAACTTGACAGCAATCAACAAACAACAGGATGCCTTTAGTTACACATATCTCTCTCTATTTGTGTATGAATCATGTTAACATGCTTTTATGTAAGCTAGAATATTTCTAGTTACATATACATACATATTTATATCTATTTCTGTGTTGCTGTGTTGTGTGCTGTCAAGTTGGCATCAACTCATTGCTAACTCTTTAGCAGGTTTTAAGAGGTAGTAAATTGCACAAGAGGAGATTGACCACCTTTTTCCCCATGGAGAAGCAGGTGGATTCGAACTGTTTTTTTTTTGAGATTGCAATACAGCTTCTCACCTCTAGACCATCAGGACTCCACTATCTCTCTATAAGTATCTTTATATCTAGATATCTGCATGTTGTTGTTGCTGCTGTGTACGGTAGAGTCATAGCTGATCTTCCAGCAGGGTTTCAGAGGCTTTACATCATGTGGAAGGAGAGTGTCTATCTTTCTCCCAAAGAACAGCGGTTGGATTTGAACCATGAACCCAAAGCTTGTTTGCCTCCAGTGATTTGACTATCAGATCTGAGGAAGAGGACTAGGCATTCTCTCTTGTTATGATTTACAACTTCAGAAACTACTTGATGGCAGAGAGTTTGAGTTTAAGAGAAAAGGTACTGCAAGCCACACGTGGTACATTCTGTGGCAAGATGTCTTGCCAAATCAAAGGCAGCACATTTCTGGCAGTTCAAATCCATCATTGGCTCTAGTGAGAAATAAGAGTAATCTCCTCTCTTGTGACTTATAGTCTCTAAAATCCTTCTACCCAGGAGTCAGTTACAACTCATCGTTGTTGAGTTGAGTTTGACTGCAAGTCACACCTCTGAGGAACTCCTATTACAGTGAATTGATGTTGTGACAGGAATGTGGGTTTTAGAACCAGTCCTTAATTCTTTCATAACTTAATGCCTTATTAGATAACTGGGGATCATTATATAACTGGCACATTAAATCACTACATTGAAAGCCCTGAGATTCAGCTAAGCAAGTACATAATTTTTTTTTTAAATTGATTCACTCACTGAGGTAATGAGGATAGGTATGTTGGTGACAGTAAGATTGGCAAGGGATAGAGCAGGGTTTAGGGCTGTTGTACATATGGTCACTATGAGTCGCAGGTGACTTGATGGCACATAACAACAACAACAACAATCCAATATATGACAAGATTTAAATAGAGTGATATTATTTTAAGGTGGTGATAGCTGTGAAGTGGGGAATATGATATAGGAAGCAGAAAATATATGTGAAATGAAATGATAGTATTTGAAAGTAGGATTTAGAAAGTTATGAGCGTACTATAATCTTCAGAACACTACCTGAGGGAAAGGAACAATAGAGGTGTATTTTTTTAAAAAACCAATAGATATGATGAAAAGAATATTAATCAAATGTACAATCAAATAAAACCAAAGGAAAAAAGGAAGAAGTGAAAATGAAACAATGGGAAGCTTTTGTATGGATGTTCAATATTTCTTTTCTTCATCTATTGGTTACCATGTTGTTTCACATTTTGGGTGTTTCAAATAAAGTTGCTAAGCACATGAATGTTCCTACCTTTATAATCATATGACTTGATTTCTCATGAGTAAACATTTATCTAGGGATCAAGTGGTTGGGCCATCAGTTTAGCTGTCTTACGACTTGGTTAAATTACTTAGAAAAAGATTTGCTCAAGTGTCCCTTTAGACTTTGTGAGGAAGTGTTTATTATTGTTTGCTCTCAAGTGGGAACTGACTCATCGCTGACCCTCCAGTGTCTTTTCAGAGGCAGTAAATCTCACAGGAAGAGATTACCCATTCTTTGCCCGTGGAGCTGCTGGTGGATTCAAACTGCATACCTTTGGGATTGCAGCACAAATTCCTACCACTAGACCATCAGAGAATAGTGTTTTGATTAGAGATAATATTCCTTTCTACTGAAATGTTCTACATGATAGCCTGTGAATTATAAAGTTTTCTGTTCTGGGTAGTGGGAATAGCCAATAATGCTGTCCTGTGAGAGCAAGAACTCTTCTCCAATCCTTTTGGTTCATTCTCCTACTTGATGTACTCTTCTCACACATTTCTTTTTTTTTTTTCTCCAAGTGAAGGTTTACAAGTCCTACTGGGTTTTTTCCCTAGAATCATTCATAGACATTTTGTTTCATAACATTGATTGCCTTTGATTAATGAAATTAATTAATTACTTACAATATCTGTGACACCTTAGTCCTCACACCCTTTTGATATCTAGTATTCAGCTGAAAGGCCCAGGAAGCTCTGGCGATCAGATCACTTGCATTCCCCTTCCTTTTAGCTCTCTCTTCTCTATTTCTCTGTACCGTGGCTAGTCACTCTGGCCTCGCCACTGTGTATCTCTTCAACCTAGTGAGTGTGTGAGGTTGCTGTTTTTCGGAGGAAAGGATTCTGAAGCTCCATCTGACATAATTTGGACAAGTTGCAAGGAGGGACCAGTTCTTGGAGAGGGACATCATGCTTGGGCGGGTTGGGGGGCCAGTGCAAAAGAGGAAGACCCTCGATAAGATGGATTTCCAGACTCAGTGACTGGGGTAATGGGGGTAGGCTGGAGACAATAAGGTTGGCTCAGGATAGAGCAATGTTCAGACCTGTTGTACATAGGATCACTATGATTCATGGGCAACTTGATGGCACATCATAACAACAACAACAACAACAACTCGGATTTTCCCATTTATCCCACAGTCTGGAAACTCTACAGACTATAAAATAGGGCAGTCACTGGGCTATGATTTGTTTCTCATGCCACACTCCAGGATCAGTGCCCTGGGTTCCAGCTGTTCAATTACTTGAACCCCATTACTTCCTATATTTTGCTTGTTTCCCACTTTTCTCCCAGCAGGAGAAACAAACCAGTCCCTAGTTAGTATCTCTTTCTGACTGGCAGCACATGTTCAATTACCTCTTGAGTTAAAATAGAATGTCCTTTGAATCTCCAACAGGGTCGTGATTAAGCAACCATATGCAGGGCTTCATGTTTTGTTGTCAAAATCTTTGTTTGATAGTCATATTGTCACACAAGTGATGCCCTCTGCTCATAACTGTATGTTATGCTTGCCATGTCTCCAGCACCCTAAGAGAGACTGTTGCTCATGAAAGCTTATGCTTCCTGCTGTTTGCACGGTTCACTCCCTTAGCAGTGTGGTACTCTAACATCACATTGCTTTGGTGCTTCATTGTCACACATTCAAGTTTCAGTCTTCCCTTCATGGTATGGTCTAATCTTGGACCATTTCTGTGACTTCCATCAGCCTCAGATTTCCCATTCATAAAATTATCCGTGAGTGGTTGGTAAAATGAACATTGCTTGGCCTTCCATGATCCACAGCCTCATGTCTCAAGCATTTCAGTGCAGCTTGTGAAAGAGGAAGGCTCGCATCCTCTCTGGCCTGTTAAGATGCTATATTTTGTGAGCCAAGGCTGAGGCTTTCTGAAAGCCTCTGAGAGATTCCATTCATCCTTGTTTCCTTTACTCCCTTCTGCTGTCTGGGAGGAACTGTGCTTTATGACTGCTTTTACCTCCATGGTCCTCCAGGGACAGTGAAAGGCGAGGCTCGCGTTAGCAGGAAGGATCACTTTTGCAGCCTGCCTCATTGAGAGTGACTGGCTCTCCATCTGTCTCTGCTGAAGGATCCAATCAACAGACTCAGGACCCTGGGTTCTTTCACAGTCTTTCTCTGATGATCAGTGATTCATGGAGTCCATTAAAATGCCTGGATGACCAAGAGCTTAATTTTCCTAGAGGAAGGCTGCTTGGCAAGAAAGAGGCTATTACTCCCCCTTAACACTCACTGTAGTCAGCATTTGTGGCCTTAGGAGAAGTACATCTCAACGCTCTATATTAACTTCTCTGACCCTGTTTGGTGGCCCTGGTGTGGCAGCCAGCCAGCACTAGTGTTTATGATTGCTTGGGCAGTGAAGAGCGGCCATGCTGACGGTGCAGGATGCTTAGAAAGGGGGCCTGACTGATTGTAGGATTTCCAGAAGAGCCTATAGGACTACTGACTGTGTGAGTCCTTTTTCCACAAGTTAGAAGTGGGGACAATACTATTCTTCCCTCTCCTAAAATACAGTAAAATACCCACTGATGGAGTCTAGGTATTCATTCACACACATCAGTGAGGTTCTCAGATTTCCCCACTTTCCCAAGAGTGAGATTATTGGCTATTAAATGAGCTTCGTGATGGGGTTACCTTGTTGAACATACAGATGGGAAATGTGCTTTGTAAACTACTAAGTGGCCGTGTAAGAGGACAGTGTGGTTTTTGCCGAGTTCCTCGATCTTACTGTGATCCTTGGTTTCTGATTCCGCTCAGGAAGAGCTCCGACTTTTGTGTCTTTCTCAGATGGCTTGTGCCTGACCCAACTCCATCCTTGATTTCCTCCCTACTCCCACATTCCCACTCTTGTCATCCGAGGGCTCTACTCCTTCATCTCTCTCCTTTCTCTCCCTGCCTCCCAACCACGCAGCGATGAGCAGCTTTAAGAGCTCTTCTCTGAAGAGTGCACTCCGTTCCTGTCTCCAGGAACGTGAACACTGGATTTGGATCTGTTACTTCTGCCAGGTTATCACTCTGACACAGGTGACAATTCCATCTCTGGCCATGTCCTGATAATTGTAATAATAGTAAATCATAACCACAGCAACAATAAACAGACGGTGAAAACCTCGTGGGTCACAATGGTGCAATCTGCAACTAATTATAGAGATGGCACAGGAATGAGCAATATTCCATTCTGCTGTACTTAGCTCACAATAAGTTACAGTGATAGTAAGTAACAGTAATAACATAAATGGAATTCCTGCCATGGGTCAGGGACTGTGAATGCTGTTGTTGTTATGTGTTGTCAAGTCAAGTCAATTACAACTCACAGCAACCCTATGAACAATGGAACTGAACCCTGTCCTAGCTTGTGTTATCCTCACCATCTTTGATATACTTGAGCCCATTGTTACCATCACTGGATCAATCCATCTTGCTGAAGGTCTTCCTCTCTTTTTCTGATCCTTCACTTTTCCCAGAGTGATGTCCTTTTCCAAAGACTGGCCCCTCCTAAAAATACACCCTAAGTATGTGAGGTAAAGCGTAACCATCCTTGCCTCTAAGGAAAACACTGGTTGTACTTTCTCCAAGACATAGCTCTTTGTTCTTTATGCTGTCCATGGTATATTCATTACTCTTCTCTAATACCACAACTAACGGGTATCGATTCTTCTTCTGCCATCCTTAGTCACAGTCCAACTTCCAGATGCATAAGAAGTGATTGAAAAGACCATGGCTTGGCTCAGCCATACCTTAGTCTTTAAACTGGCATTATTGCTCTTTGGCACTTTGGAGATATTCTACATTCCGTGGAATCCTTTCAGCAACAATGTAAACATAATACTTTGTAGTTGATTCCAACTCATAGTGATTCTGTAGGAGAACCATCCATAGTGCTTCATAGCCTGTAAATTTTTATGGAAGCAGACTGACACATCTTTCTCCTGTAAAGCAACTGATAGGTTTAAACCACTGACCTATTGATCCGCAGCCAAATGCCTTAGCCACAGTGTTAAAGTATTCACCAGAGCACCTACTCTTACTATTACCACTGTTGTTAAGGGCTTTCTATGAGACTCAAAGCAACTCTTTGCGCAATAGATGTAAAGCTTGCCCAATCCTGAACCATTATTGTAGTCTCTTGAGGACTGACTTGAGGATCTACCTCTTTTTAGCTGACATCTACTTTCCCCAAGCATGATATCCTTTCCCAAGGTCTGGTACTTCCAAGCAACGTGCCCATAGTTTATGAAATGAAATTTTATCATCCTTTCTTCTAAGGAACACCAAAGCTGCACTTCTTCCAGGTGTATTCTTCTGTTTTTCTATTAGTCTGTGGTAAATTCAATACTTCTCACAAACACCAAACTTCAAAGATAGCTATTCTTCAATCTTTCTCATTAATTACCTAACTTGCACATGCACATTCAGTAATTATAAACAGCATGCAGGCATACTTTAGTTTTGAAACTGACACCTTGTTCTTTAGCACTTTTAAGATGTCCTTAGCAACAATTACTTACCATGTAAGCTGGCAAATGAATAAGGATAATAGAAGACATATTGATACCTTAGAATTGTAGTACTGGAGAAGAGTATTGAACATACCACAGACCACCAAGAGAACAAACAGGTGTGTACTGGAGATGGTGAAACAGGTTGCTCCTTGGAGGAAAGAATTTTGAAACTCTCACATATGTTAGACATGTGGCCAGGAAGGACCTGTCCTTGGAGAAAGGCACCATGCTTGTAAGGGTAGAGGGACAGTACAGGAGAGGAAGACCCTCGATAACTGTGTTAACCCATCTCATCCAGGAGGTAGATGTGTTGGAGACAGTGACACCGGCTCAGAATAAGGCACGGTTCAGATCTTTCGTACATAAGGTCATAGGCGACTTGATGGCACATAACAACTAAAAATGTTTAAAAGGAATATATAATTGCACATTATTTGTAGGACAACAATTCAGAATAAGAAATGCACAGCAAAGTGGACTGCTGAGGGTAGGGTAGGGAGGAAATTATGCAACAATGAATGAATGAAACAAATTCAATTTTTCTGTAAACTTCCATTAAAATCACAATTACAAAAAGAAAAAATAGCTAATTTGTTTCTTGACTTGGCTTGCAGGTGTGTTGAATGTAGATGTACATAAAAAGAAATTGTTGGCAACTTCAGTCTTTTCTCCATTTCATTGTAGAAATCAGGAAACAAAATTTCAGAGAATTTAGGTGACCTTCCCGTGGAGACAGAACTAGTAAATAGCAGAACTAGGATTCAAACCCAAGTTCTATAGTCTCCAGAGACCACTGGCTTTCTAGCCTATCAAAACTGGGTTTTTTCCCTTGGGCGATGGGCATTTAATGTTTCATCAAATACTTATGAAATATCCACAGTGGGATGAATAAGAATGGACCAAGAACTAGGAAAGATGCCTTGGAAATATCTTCATAACGAGGGGGGCGGGGAAATCCCATTTTCTGAGTATAGATAAGTCCAAGGAAGATATTCTGGCATACTGAGTGAAGAGACACTGGGTTTTGTTTAGTTTATTTACAATGTAGTTCTCACCTATTTAAGTATAAGCTTAACCTTAATGGCACTGAAAACTAGTTAGTGTAGAAGAAGCATTCATCTATAAGGGAGCTCATTATAAAATACTATTTAAAATGCAATTACATTAGAAGACTTGTGTATTTAGAAGACACAAGAACATGAGGGCAATGTTTCAGTCATTCTTCAGCAGGAGGCTTAGAAAAATTTGATTTTAAAATCAACAACTATAGGCATGTTTTCATTATTTAAAGAAAAATTACTAAGTGGCTTGGCCAAGGCGCTTAAAAACTGTGACCTTAGGATAACATGCTGTTTTTTATTCAATAATGCAAGTAGACCTTAACCTCCTGTCTAGATTTTGCATACATGATGTGTCTCAGAAATGCACTATTAATAGAGAGAGCAAGGGCAATGATAATAAAATCTACATAACTGTATTCTTGTGGCGCCAATCACAAAGGCATTTTTGTTTTCCTAGAAGAGTGATTATTCAGATTATTTTGGGAAAGGTTAAACTCTCTTGACAGAAGGACTTTAAAAGGTGAGCCTCCCAGTAAGCAAATTTACAAAGAAAACTATGAGCTTCTTTTTGACAACATATTATGACCTTGATTTCTAACTCCACAAGTCAAACTTTGTTAAAGAAAGCAAAATTCATAGTGACTAACATAAGTATGTTTACTTATTAGAAGTTCACACAGTAGCTGGTAACATAAAGTACTTGCTTTTTCTCTTCAAACCTTGTCGGCATTTCTTAGAAAGTCAATGATAACATTAAAGGATCTCTTTTCCACTGTTATGTGCACATATAAAATAAAATAAATGCTTTAGGTGGTTTGGGTTAGCTTCCTAAAATGTTGCTCCTTTGCTGGACACAAAGGACATATTTCTCCTTTAATTCATAACTTATTAGCCTCTTAATCAAGTCCAGTAGTTCTCTCTGCATTAGATTTTCAGAACACTTAAGTTTTTTCTATTAATTTTCACCCTCTTCTTCAAAGTCATTTCAAAGGAACATGCCACTCTAGTAACTATAGAGAACGTTCCATGCAAATTCAACTTTAAGGTTAGTGCATAACTATTTCAGCCATTTCTTTTACAATTCTGGAGCTGCTATCAATCAAGTTTCTCATGTTCATGTGAACAAATTAGTAATGCTGATATAGTAGCAATGCTTTCTTCTATATAACCTGTATCTCTAGGGATGGAAATAATAAGCACAGCTTATGACCTAAAAAGAAAATACTCAAAGTAATAAGAAGTTTAAAATCAGTATTATATACACTTTACCCTGATACCCAAAGCATTCCACTATCTAACTGATAAAACTCTCTAACAACATCTCTCATGTTACCATATATTCTATTTTATAGTCCTAATATATTGTCTTTCTGCAAACAGAGCACACAACTTTTTTGTTTTTGCCACTACTGCACCTTTCACTTATCATTTGATGCTCAAATTTCATCAGGACTTCTCCAACTCTTTGCTGTTGGTGAATTGAGTACAACTCATAGAGACCCTGTGAACAAAAGATCTGAACCCTGTTCTATCCTGCACCATCCTCACACTTCCTGACACACAAGATCCCCTTGCAGCAGTCACCGGGTCAGTCCACCTGGTTGAGGGTCTTCCTCTCATTTGCCAGTCCTCCACCCTTCCCAGCATCATGTCCTTCTCCAAGGAACAGCACCTCCTAGTAACATGCCTAGAATATGTGAGGTGAAGCCTCATCACTCTTGCCTCCAAAGAGCACTCTGGCTGCACCTTCTCCAAGACGTCTGTTTGTTCTCTTGTTGGAGAGTGGGTTTTTTGTGGATGTCGTTTGCTTGGTATGTTTTTTCCAGCCTTTTTTTATTATTTGTTTTTGTTTTTATTATGTCCCATCCAGTCACATGAGGGTCAATATGACCCTATGTATATCAACTCTGAACCCTGCTCTATCTTGAGCCAATTTCATTGTCTTCCACACATCTAGCTCCCTTATCCCAGTCACTGAGTCAATTAATCTCATCCTCATCTCATGGTCTTGCCCTTTTGTACTGTCCCTCCACCCTTTCAAGCATGATGTCCTTCTCCAAGGACTGATCCTTCTGGGTAACATACCCAAAGTATGTGAAGCAGAGCTTCAAAGTCCTTGCCTCCAAGGAGCAGCCTGGCTCCACCCTCTTCAGGACAGACCTGTTTCCTTCGCAGTCCAATGCTCTTTCCAGCACCGCAACTCAAAGACATTGATTCTTTGTCTATCTTCCTTGCTCATTGTCCAGTTCTCTGATGCATAGCAAGTAATTGTGAGGATTGTGGCTTGGATCAGGCACACCTTAGTTTCTAGACTGACATCATTGCTCTTCAGTACTCCAGAGAGGGTCCTGGCAGCAGATTTTCCCAGTACAGTTTGTCTTTTGATTTGGATTTTTAATACCTTTAGATTTACAGAATGAATGTGACACACCAGAGATAAATTATTGCTTTTGTATAATGGTGTTGGGAAAAAACCGTTATACAGGCAATTTCTTTTATAAGGATTAGTACAAGCCTAATTAATGGTAATGAAGGAGGAAATGGAAGCTGTATTAAAGGCACTGGAAAAAAAAATGAGGCTCTAGGACTCTATGGGATGACAATTGACATGTTTCAATTAATAAATGCAGCCCTGGATGTGCTTACCAGTCAATGCCAGGAAATATGGAGGACATCTGTCTGTCTAACGGATTGGAAGAGGTACCTATATGTTCCCATTCCCAAGAAAAGCAATCCAATAGAATGTGGAAAGTATTGAACAATATCACTAATATCACATGCAAGCAACTACTGTTGAAGATTATTAAACAATGGGTAGAACAGTAGGTAGGGAATTTTCAGAATTTCAAGCAGTATTTAAAAGAAGCTGTGGCACCAGGGATATCATTGCTGATGTCAGATGGCTCCTGGCTGAAAGTAAAGAATACCAGAAGAACGGCTATATATGATTTATTACATGCAAAGCCATTTAACTGTAGATCATAACAAGTTATGGCTAACAGTGAGAAAAATGGGAATCTCAGAGCACTTAATTATGCAAAATCATACCTATACAAGAAGGTTATTGTGTGAACAGAACAAGGCAACACAACATAGTTTAAAACTGAGAAGGAATGTGTCAGGGTTGTATTATTCTTTCTCCATACCTATTCAATCTCTATGTTGAACAAATTATTTGAGAAGCAGGACTCTATGAAGAGGAATGTAGAATCAAGATTGGAGGAAGACTCATCAATAACCTGTTTTATGCAGATGACACAACTTTGCTTGCTAAAAGTGAGTAGGACTAGAAGCACGTGTTGCTGAAGATAATACAGCCTTTAATATGGATTGCATTTCAATGTTAAGGGGAAAAGATGCATACCACTGGACTGATAGGCAACACCATGATAGATGGAGAAAAGATTGAAACTGTCAATAACTACATCTTACTTGGAAGTACTATCTTGGTACCAGCAGTTAGGAAATCAGCAGACATATTGCACTAGGAAAGTCTGCAGTTAGGGATCTCTCCAAATTATTAAGGATTAATGATGTCAGTTTGAGGATGAAGGTGGGTCTGATTCAGGCAATGGTCTTTTCAATCACTTGCTATGGATCTGAGAGTTGGACAATGAATAAGGATGACAGAAGAAAAATTGAAAAATTGATGTCTCTGAGCTGTGGTGTTGGAGAAGAGCACTGATACTTAACAGCCCATGGACAGGCAAAAGAACAAACAAATACGCTTTTGAGAGGGTGCAGAGGGAGTGTTCTTTGGAGGCAATGATGATGAGCCTTTGCCTCACATACTTTGGCATGTTGCTAGGAGGGGTTATGCCATGAAGAGGGCCATGATACTTGGAAAGGAAGAGGGTCGGCGAAGGAAAGGGAGACCATTGACCAGGTGAGTTGACATAGTTATTGCCACAATGGGCTCTAATGTGTCAGAAAATGTGAGCATGGCATACGATAGGACAGGGTTTAGATCTATTGTTCACAGAGTTGCTATGGTTTGTACTTGATTCAACAGCCTTTAACAACAATAGTGCAAAAAGCCAGACATTAAAAATATTTCAAATGTCTAACTTTTCCAAGGCGCTGAACCATTCCAACATCTCTGACATTTATTCCTTCTCCCCTCAGCCCTTTCAGTCTGCCCCTGTGATTAACTGCCTCTGAACACCTGCTAGAAGGTCAGTTATGTGTCAGTTCCAACTCAATTGTATACAACAACAGCAATTCACTGCAAGGTATCACAGAAAGTCAAAAACTCTTAAAGGAATGGCTACATAGTTACAAATAGTGTAGGTTGATGTCTGTGATCAAAGAAGGTGCTGAAGGACAAGCCACTTGCCTGCAGGCTGAGGTTGTCAGCTGTAAGCTGATTTGTGGTGAAAAGGGTTATGCAATCCCAAGAGCCTTCCTTCCTATAGGACATCAGGAATATAAACCACACCCCCAAGTGAACTGAGGGAGGAAACTTGGGTCATACCTTCCAAGCAGAGTGGGGCTTGAAGTTGTACCTCTACCTGTTGTTGTTTATTGTCGAGTTGCTGACCGTCCAGCAGGAAGAGATTGCTCATCTTTTTCCCACACAGCAGCTGGTAGCCTTGAACTGCGTGTCTTTGGGATTGCAGCACAACTTCTTGCCATTAAACCTCTGGAGCTCTAACCTGAGACCTGCAAATAACTTGCTCTAGAGTTGAGTTCTTAAACATAGACAAAAAAGGCTAGAATTGCAAAGGAAAGCTATATGTAGAAGGACTATATTCCTTATCTCATTATATCACAAACATTAAATTTACCATGGATAGCTAGAAGAGTGAACAAATTAGTCTTGGGGGATGTGTTATCAGAATTCTCCTTAGAATCGAAGATGACAAAATTTTATCTCAGGTACTTTGGACATGTTTTTAGAAGAGACCAGTTTAATAAACATCAAGTTTAATAAAGTAAGAAGTCAATAAAAAAAGTAAACCCTTAGCAAGAGGGATTGACGCAGCATCTGTAAAAATGAGCTCAAAACTAGTAATGGTTGTGAAGATGGTGCAGGAAAGGCCAGTGGTTTGTTCGCTTGTACAAAGGGATGCCATGACCAAGAACTGATTCAAGGGCACCCAATGACAACAAAAATAGTTCAGAATAGAGTTATTTGGTGTTTGGTTTTTTTTTAAATCTGTATTTTTATATTTTAAAATTAATTTTAAAAATTCTTATCCACTGTAGTTTCTTGGCTTAAATCATCTTCCTTTTCTTTGGGGATGTCAATAACACTTTGCTAGACTTCAGACAAAACAAAACAAAACAAAAAAACCAAAAACCAACAAACCCAGAAAGCCGTATTTTGTATATTCCTTTCACTCATTCCTCTATTAACTATCTCTTCTCATCTCTGAGCTTTATTATGTTTATTTTCTTATATCTTCTAGTACATTGACTCTTCAGTTTTTCTAATCTGATAATACATTCACTGATTCTTAATTTCTGTAATTTTCAGTTCTAGAGATTTCCATTTCATGAAGGCTTCTCATTTTCTACTAAAGTTTTTAATCTTTCATTAATTCTCTTACTACATCAGTCATATAATAAAGTCCACTTCTCATAAATCCTTTCTATGTCATCTCTTTGGCTTTGTTGATAATTGACTGCTGAACCTTGATTTTGAAATAACATCGTCTTCTTTTCTTTATGCTTGGTTATCTTCTATTGAGTGCCCAATGCTGCATATTTTAACTGGGAAGAGGGAACAAAACCCCACACACAACAAAACTAAATCCCATAATGATGTTCTTTTTCTCTTTAGAGGAGTGAGATTAATTTTGGTGAGTAGTGGTGATATTAGTTAAGAGAGGAGCCCCGGGAAATGAGAGGCTCTGCAAGAATATTTGAATCCCTGTGGAGGGAGAAGAGAGGCCCTGCAGCTTTGCTTCTTTATCTAAAGAGCCAGGAAGGTTGTGATTCTGCAAGAATGTTTCCTTATCTACTGGGTCACAACACCTGTAACCTTGTAAGAGTATGTCTGACTCACCTCTCCCTACCTTCCTGAAACTGTAAAACTAATGCTTGCTTTTTCTTCTGCAAATTCTCATTAATGCTTTCAAACCACCAGAGAAAGAATAACACAGCTATTCCTTTGTCTATAAAAGCAGTCCAGGAAGTATGGCCATTTTAGACAATAGTCAGTCATGGTTCCGCCAGCAAATAAAACCCTTCCACTTTTCAAGTCAAGTGTTCTGGTGATTCTTTTTCTCTCTTGAGTCTCATCTTTCTACAGCACCAATAATTGGGCTATTTTCAAGTTGGGCTTTAGTATCTGTATATCATCAAACTGGAACTGACCCATAGCTGACCTTCCAGCAGGTTTTTAAAAACAGTAAATCTCACAGGAGGAAATTTCCCATCTCTCTTCTATGAAGCAATCGGTGGATTCGAACCCTGTATTTTTGCTTTGGTAGTTGATGACCTTAAAGAGGAGCTCTAGTGGTCAAGTGGTAAGGAGTTTCACCAGCAACCAAAAGTTCTGTCATTTGAAACCCCTAGCTGCTCCATGGGAGAAAGATGGGCTATCTCCTCACATTATTGTGTTTACTGTCTCTGAAACCCTTTGGAAGGTCAGCTATGGGTCAATTCTAACTCGATGATATACCACCACAACAAGCCACAACAGCTCCCTTCAATACCTGTTAGAGATGATATAAATCCAATATACCAAGAATACTACAAAAGAGTTCATCCTAAACCTTGTGCAGTGGTTGCCAAGCCTCCCCCTTTTTAGTGGTTATTAAATTTATGATTTTGTACTCAGTCTTAAGAATCTTTCAAAATCTCTTCTTCTTAACTATTTTTTTTTACTAGAGAGAGACAATGACAAATGTTATTTCTCCATCATACTACATACATATTGCAAGCCAAGAAGATGGCTCTCCTTGAAAAGATGACTGAAGAACTCAGGCTTTGTTTTCTGCTTCCATGGCCTTTGTTAGAGAGCTCTTGTAGCCTGGAAGCTGCACTGCAATCCTGAAAGCACTGGTTCAAGTCCACCAGCTCCTCCACAGGAGAAAGAACGACAATCTCCTCCTGTGCAATTAGCTTCCTTTGAAAATCCACTGGAGCGTCACAGATGGGTCGGTTATGACTCAATGCTACTCAACAACAACAATGGCTTTTTTACAGTTCTAAAGGATTCTGGCAAATTTTGCACCAACCTTAAAGCTCCCACTTCATAATAACCACCATCACTCCTGTTCTCATTTTACTCAGCAAAAACAAGTCAGGTGGCCAAAGCAAACTTTAAGGAATGTAGCAAAATGTAATATTATCATGTATCTGAAGAGAACTAGAAATTATTGATGAGTAACATAAATGACCCCCTTTCTAATTTTCTATTATATGAAAGTCTTGAGGACTTCGCTATACTCTTTTATGTCTGCTGATTCTGACTTCATAGCAAATACCTTTTTAAAAAAATATGTTTTAATTAGTAAGTTCTTACTTGGTAAAATTTTTTAAATTATATATGTATGTTTTTCAGGAGTCTGTATTTGCTTGATCAAGCACTAAAATGTTTAACTTGTTCTGCTTCAGATTTTCTTAGGTTGGCGATTCCCACACTACAAAGGTAGGATAAATTAAGACTCCATATGGTTATTTGATGAAAGAGTTTTTGTTACTCATCAGTGGCATTTTCTTCTTACAGATTCAAACATAGTCAAGCTTACTTTTTATTCCCTGAACTGGTACATGAAGATATTTCAGTCTTCATCTCATTTAGGAAGAAGTCAGTCTGTGGTGGTGCTATCTCATCTGGGTCTCAATTCCAGTTTATGTAATTCATGCTGCTTTCTTTATAACAAGCCTTTTAAAACCTGCTGCTAAGTTATCACAATCTAAATCCAAGTCTGACCTAATGACAGTTTACCTCTCTGTTGAATAAGCTTCACTTGAGCTTTGCACTCTTGGAAAACAGCAACAGTTACGAAATCTCCCCTTCTTTTGTTTTTCCCCTTCTTTTGTTTTCTAGCGTTCCCTCCCTCACCCTTTTGTACTTTCCAACATGGATAACTCACAGATTACTCTGGTGGGCTATTACAGGTAATTAAACCTGCAGAAGGGTCAGCTATAGCTACAGATCAGTTCTGACACAATGGTAACCAACAACGACAGACATAAAGAACATACACAGATAGTCTCTGAAGACAGTTCTGTTCTGATGACTCTAAGCCCTGACATGACTAAAATACCTTTCAGTTTTTATTACTATTTTGGTGTGAAAATGTCTATTTAGAATTAGTCAGCTGCTTTCAGGTTAGATGATCCCAAATGTGTTGGCGACATTCAAAGCCTCATAGTAAAGAGCAAGTCAAACATAGGTCTTCCTCTTCTCTATATCAGGCCTAATCAAGGTGTTGACCTTGGCCACATCAGTATCATTGAGCTTCTTTACACCTTGTTTGATTTGGTGCTTGTTGGCCTTGACATCCACAATGAACACATGTGTGTTGTTATTTTAGATTTCTTCATGGCTGACTCAGTGGTCTGGGGAAACATGATGATGGCACATTGGTCAAGCGTGTTTCTCCTGGGGGAGCCCTTCCAGGGGTATCTGGGCTGCCTTAGGAGTCTCAGTGTCTTAGGCTGCCAGAAGATCGGTGATGTGTGGATTTTCTTCTTATTTTCTGTGGCAGTGAATGCCCTTCAGGATTACCCACTCGGCCTTTAACACCTTTGCTTTGGCTTCAGTTTTGGGAGGGTCAGGCTCTTCCTCTTTGCTTTCACTGCAATCTTTGTAGAAAGGCTAGATTTTATTATTATTGTGATATCTATATTTGTAATTCAGAAAAGCATTTAATCCTTGTTTTGTGATTACATAACATTTGTCCATCTGTGGATAGTATTAATAAATTAGATTATAAACTCTCATGGGGAGCTCTATTATAATTGTCTTAGAGACAAACAAATGCTTATTTAAATTAAATATGCTTTACCTTACCAAAAATTATGGAAATTGAGCTTACACTACCTTTATTGTGCCAAACTCTTGTATAAATGAACATATTTTAAGAAATTAAGTTCATGCTAGTTTTTTCAACTCTTTGGCAAATTAAACTAGTTTAAAAATTTCTATTTGGTAAGAAAGCTTTCTCTCCTCTAATTTATTACTGTAAAGCATAGTATATACACACTCAATTTCACTGTCTTTGGATCTGTTCTTTAATATAGGTTTACCGGTCAAATAAACCTCCATTACTTCTACTTGATGTTTAATATAAGGAACTTTGGTGGTACAACAGTTATACGTATGGCTGCTAACAGAAAGTCTAACAGTTGGAACCTAGTTAGATCTGCTCTTTCTAAGAAGCTATAAATCATTGTTTTTTTATCTTATGTGTACTAAATAGAAAAGCTTCTGTATTTGACCAGAATAATCTTAATGGTTTATGGTGAATTTATTATAAGCTCGAATATTTAGAAAACAAATATTTCTCACAAAGGGAATAGCAGAGCATCTTTACAAACATATTCTCTCCTATATTTTAAACATCTTTGTTGTCACTTTGGTTTAACAGGTAGCTAACTATTGATCCTCAGTAATCCATGATTCTATCTTAGTCCAATTTCAGTCTCCTGATGATTTTGATATTTTGGTGTCCTTAATTTAAATCCTAGCTCATCGTATTTTATGTACTTAAGACTGTCTTGGAGATTTCCCAGAATATCTCTAGAAAAATCACAACAGATTTGTTCTTTAATCTTGTAAATAAAAGAGTTTCTGCAGGTAATGGAATTATTTAACATGTCACTATTGGTGAGTATGAGGTAACTGGAGGAAGATTCATTTGATAACTAGTAATATGCAGATGACAGAATATTGTTTGCTGGAAACAAACACTTGAAACATGTTGCTTTTTCAGGAAAAAAATTTATTTGTGCTTTGAGTAGAAGTTTGCAGAGCAGATTGGGTCTCTGTTCAACCATATGCATTTTTGTTTTATGACATTAATTGCTGGTCCCGTATTTTAACAGCACCCTTCCCACTCCTGTGTGCTTCTCATGTCCATTCATCTATTGACCTTATCCCTTCCTTCCTTCTGACCTTCGTTTCTGAGAAAATGCTGCCATTTTGACTGAATCTGATTGATTTTCAGAGTAAGAATCTCACGAGTGTCATCACTCACTTCATAAGTCTGTGTATTGTTTGATCGACAGTTGAACCACATAGGTGAGTTTAGTACTGGGCTTGAAAGGTGAATAAGGGCCACAGTCTCAAGGTTTTGATGAGTCTTTATCAAGCCAGCACGTCAAGCCATTTTTATGATTTTTAGTTTCCTTTCAGGTTTTCCTCCACTCTGTCCGAGCTCCTTTACTGCGGCCTCTTTCATCAACAGTAGAAGCTGTGTACTATTCCGTGTTCTATCTCAGGATAGTGAAGGTTGAAGTTTACATGGTCCATTAGTCCTTTGAACTCACTCCCCTTACTCACACTCATTTGTTCAGTCACTCAGTAAACACATGTTGAATACATAGTATAGAAACCACTGTGCTAGGTACCAGGTGCTTAAGATCTAATGGAAGGGACTCTGGTGGCCTCTCACTCTTACTCTATCTACTTTTCCAAGCAGAGTATCTTTTGCCAAGCTAGCCCCTCCTAACAATATGCTCAAAAAGTATGTGAGGTGAAGTTTCACCATCCTTGCCTCTAAGGAGCAGGTTGTACTTTCTCCAAGACATACTTGTTTGTTCTTTTGGCAATACTCTTCTCCAGCACCACAACTCAAAGGCATCAATTCTTCTTCTGTCATCCTTAGTCATTGTCCAACTTTCAGATGTATAGCAAGTACTTGAAAAGAGTATGACTTGGATGCAGCACACCTTAGTTTTTAAATTGACATCACTGCTCTTTAGCGCACTGAAGAGGTCTTTGACAGTAGATTTTCCCAATGCGATACATCTTTTGATTTCTTGACTTCTGGTGCCAAAGGTGTTGATTGTATAATAAGTAAAATTGTTCACAACTTCAGTCTTTTCTCCATCCATCTATTATGATGTTGTCTATTGACCCAGTGGTGAGGACTTTTGTTTCTTGATGTTGAAATGTAATCCATATTGAAAGCTGTAGTCTTTGATCATCTGCAGTAAGTGTTTGAAGTCCTCTTCATTTTCAGCAAGGTGTGTCAACTGTGTGACACAGGTTGTTTATGAATCTTTCTCCATTCTGATGCCACATTCTTCTTCATAAAAGGTAACTTCTTGAATTATTTCTCTCAGCATACAGATACAGAGAAAGGATACAGCCCAGATACATACTGGTATAATTATAGGCTTGACGTAACCGTAGTATATCTCAAGATCATTATATATGAAATACTTAAAACATCTGAAGATGTTTTTCTAAAAAAGATTCTAGTAATCTACTTTGCTAGTTATAATATCAACTCTTTTTTGAAAATATAGTTAGTATGCACACACACACAGAGATTTTATTTGTATTTTTTAATTTCTTTTTATTTTCTTGTTTTGTGTGTAATGAGAAATATACCTAAACTTTCCTTGTCAGTTGTATTAGTCTTGTAATGAACGTTCATTAGATCTTTTGCTTTTGAAAATTATCAGTAATAAGTTAACCACAGTTGTTTTAAGTCTTTTGTCATCTACAGACAGGTTTTGTGGCTTTACTTTGATGCTTCCCTGAAGCACTTGCAATCAGGTACAAGCTGAAGTGCTTTGTCTTCATCAAAGAAGGATTGCCTCTGAACATCGAGGAAAGGATAAATACCAGCTACATTTTTGTACTGGCTTCTGATGGCCTCACCTACACAACTTTGAAAGTATGCCATTGAACTGAGTTAGGATTTCCAGAAGTTGAGTTAAAAAGCAAATGGAATTGTGGACACCCACTTTAAGATCAAATGGAACAAGAACAAATGGCGTAGAGTTGAACTGACAAGGGATGGCTGCATTTTTTGTTTAGAATAAAGTTCATGTTTTAATGTTCTCTTTTTTATCATATAAAGGATTGCTTTATCTTCATTATTAAGGTAGTGATAATTAGAAAATTAATAGGCTATGCTTTTGTAAATGGAAATGAAGTCTTTGTAAATTATAAATTTTTTATTGTTTGTTGATTTTGCCGTTGAATCGAAACCAACCCACCGCTGATCCTCTAGAGGATTTTCAGAGGAAGTAATTAATTGCACCAGAGATTGCCCATCCTTTTCCTTCACAGTAGCTGGTGGACTTGAAATCTACCTCTGTGGTGGCAGTGCAGTTCCTTACCACTGAGCCACTGGAGCTCTCTTTGTTACCAGGAGTAACTGGGGACATTGATTATACAACCAAAGCTTTGCTAGGAATATTGTGTATGTATTGTGTGTGTGTATTGTTGTTGTTAAGTGCCGTCACATCCTATCTCCATACCTTTTCAATCTATATGCAGATTATTTGGAATGCTGGACTTTATGAGGAGGAATGTGGCATCAGGTTTGGAGCACATCAACAATTATTAATTAATTAATCAACAATTATCCATCAACAACTTGTGTTCTGTAGATGCCACAACCTTGCTTGTTGAAACTGAGGAGGACATGAGACATTTGCTGTAGAAGGTCAAGTGTGGATTGAAGCTCAACATCAAGAAAACAAAGATTCTCCCCACTGGGCTAATTGGCAGCTTCATGATACTGAAATTGTTAACAACTTCAGCTTGCTTGATTTCACAATCAACACTCTTGGCACTGGCAGTCAGGGCATCAAAAGATGAATTGCATTTGAAAAATCATTTCACCCCAGTCAAAATAGCAAAATTTAACAGAA
>NW_006399982.1:1761098-1776415 GCF_000299155.1 Elephantulus edwardii
GCTCAGGATAGGGCAGGGTTCAGAGCTGTTGTACATAAGGTCACTATGAATTATAGGTGACTTGATGGCACATAACAATAACACTTATCAATGAGCTGTTTAATGATTTTTTTTTAAATTTGTGATTTAAATTGATAAAGGAATAAGGAAATTCTCAGGTGTTTGCCACTAGAACTTTTTTTTAAATTTTATCCTTTCCATTTTTTTTGCGATTTTTAAAATTTTATTATTAATTTCAATGAAAATTTACAGAGACTTTGGATTTCCATTCATTCATTGTTGCTCTTTTCTCCTCTCCCAACCCTACCCCCTAGTACACTACCCTCTTGGAAAAGTAAAAGAAAAATTCTTTCATTGTTTTACAATCCCTCCTCCCAGGTCCACTCCACTATGCAGCCTTAGCTTTGGACTCCTGTCATGACAAAAATACGTAATCACATATCCCTTTTCAACAGTTTTCTCCCTCATCTGTTTCAGTGCAATATACATTATTGAACTCATCTTTCTCAGCCTCCCCCCAGTCCCAAGGTCAGTCCTGTTTTACAACAATGGTACCATGCAGTATTTGTCCTTTTGTGACTGAGATACTTCACTCAGCATAATGCCCTCCAGGGTCATACATTTTAAATAATATTGCATGAGTTCCTTTATTTTCAATGCAGCATAGTATTCCATTGTATGAATATACCATGGCTTCTCTATCCATTTGTTTGTTGATGGGCACTTAGGTTGTTTCCCACTCTTTGCTAATGTTAACAAAGCTGCAATAAACATAGGCGTGCATGCATATATCTGCTTGGATGTCAGTTATTAGCTCTTTGGGGTATATTCCCCAGTAGTGGAATTCCTGGGTCAAATGGTATCTCTATTTGCAACTTTTTGAGAAAGCGGCATACCACTTTCCACAGTGGTTATACCATTTTATACTCCCACCAACAGTGAATAAGTTTTCCAGTTTCTCCACAACCTCGCCAGCATTTGTTGCTTGCTGTAATATTTTGGTATTCTGACTGGAGTGAGGTGATATCTCATAGTTGTTTTGATTTGCGTCTCTCTTAGAGTTAGGGATTTTGAACATTTCTTCATGTGCTTGTTAGCCATCTGAATGTCTTCTTTGATGAAATGCCTGTTCATATCCTGTGCCCATTTTTCTACTGGATTATTTACCTTTATCTTGTGTTAGTGAATCCTTTCCATTTTTTAAAATTGTAATTTTAATGACAGTTTACAGTAAAGTTGGGTTTTCATTCACTTATTGTTGCACATTTCCCTCCCTCCCTCTCCCTTCCTTCTCCCCAGTTCACTTTTTTTCCATATTTATTCATTGTTGGACAATTTCCCCTTCCCCAAGTCCACTTTGCAATGAACCTCTTATTCTGAAATGCTGTCATACAAATAACGCCTAATCTTATATTCCTTTTAAACAGTTCTTTCCTTCATCTGTTTCAATGCAGTGTTCATTGTCCCCTCTTTTCCTAGGTTCCCCCTAACCCTCATATCAGTCCTGTTTTCTAAACAGTGTCACAAGAATATTTGAGGTCTCTAGTGAGGTATGGGAGTGAGCTCTGGAGGCCCAGCAGTTAGGAGCTGCACTGTAATCCTGAAGACACACAGTTCAAATGCGTCAGCTGTTCCCCTGCAGAAAGATGAGCAATCTCCTCCTATTATTTCAGAAGTGCAAGATTCTAAACAGCCAAAATTTAGGGACCAATAAAGTTCTTTCTGTGTGTAGTCAATAATGTCAGCTAATGCTCAAACCATTCTGACCCTGAAGGGAAGCAAATATTGGATTCATATAGAGAGACTGGGCAGGGGGGAGGGTTACACAAAATTCATTAGGATTGGCAGTTGAGACTTTTTCACATTTGAAAGTTGTTATTGTTTCTGACTTCTCATGGTGTCCGGGCCCCAGGCCTCGTGCAGATCACGAGTGGTAACTAAGCTGAAAGCGCTTGTACTGGAATATAAAACTTGGTAAAATATGTCATTTCCAAAACTGCTGAGGCATACATTTCTTAACAATGGCTCTCAGAACAAAATACTTCCCTAATGCTAACCTGCAAAATAGCCATTTTCTATTCTTCTCTAATGTTTAACATATAAGATGCTACTACACTCAAATGCATTTAAACTGTCTCTGAAAACTGTCTGGAGGGTCAGCTATGGGTCAGTTCTAATTCCACAGTGCGCAACAGTAACATTGAGGCACAGGAATCTTACATCCAAACACTGTTCTTGTGTCTTCATTCTGGGTTTATTACTCTATGTAACATCCATTACTTGAGATGCCATCTTACCTTTGACTTAGTTCTAGTGCATTAAATTAACAAACCCACTGGCATTGAGGGGATTCCCAGAGATCCCGCAGGACAGGGTAGAGCTTCCCCATAAGAATTCCAAGGCTCCAATCTCTACAAAAGAAATTTTCATTCTGGTGCAATGAATTTGGGCCGAATTGGTTTTAGCCAGGTTGAACTTGAATTGTCCATGAAAGACCTGATGGAAGCACTCAAGAAACTGCCAAGAGAGCAAAACACATTTCCTCTAATAGAGTTGAATTTCAGACAACATTTTGCTGGGTAAACAAGTGCCAGCTCCTGGAATGGACTATAAATTCTTCTCCAACAAAAGATTTTTATGCTTAATGTTTGTCTCTGATGGTGTCCTTTCTGGTGTGTTTTGTGTAGGACCTTACCTCTCTGCCTTCAACCTGTGACAATTAACTCTAGAAACATTTCTGATCTAGGTGTGAATCTAGATTCCATCTAATGCTTGTTACATTGTATACACTTCAATGACATTTATATGGACTTAAAAGACTTTAACAAAACATTTTCACTGTGGTTAAGTAAAGATTAAGAGAAGAATTTTTCTGTGAAGGTCCTGACAAGCTTAAGCTTAACAAACATGTTCTCAGCTGACCCCTTCAGAAAGCTTATTGTCCTCCTTACTATTTTTAAAATCAGCTCTTCTTGAGAAAGAATGTACTGTGATTCTCCTGTAACCACTCTGTACACCTCTGTTAGCCACAATGACAATTATCTTATGAAATCAATCCAGATGACCTACATATGCAGCCCAGAACAAGCTCCTTTAGTTCTCCACCTCAAGATACCCCACCTCCAGCTATTTTAATTCACCAAGAACCAATTATGTTTTGCACTGTTGGTTTCTAAATATGATCTAAAGGTGCTTTCATCCCTTTCTTTTGGGAAAGTGTGTTGTTTCACTCAGTAAAATCATATATCTGTCTGGTGCAGACAGCTTTCAAATCTTCAGTATATTTCTTTTCTTTTTAAAAAGGAAATAAGAATTTCATAGGAACGTTCTACTTTTCCTCCTCATGATTATGGCGTTCATTAGGGAAGTTAACAGGATACACTTTCTCAGTCAGGATAGGTCCATGGCATGGTCACAGGCCTTTTGACGTCCAGCCTTTTGGCTTTAGGGCAGTGTTACAAAACTCTCTCAATCCTACTAATTATGGTGTCTTCCCCAAGTTCTCTAACAAGCATGGTCAAAGGCCCCTGGTTCTGGTTCTGTAAGGTAGCAAGCAGTCCCAGGTCAGCTCTGTCTCACATCGGATCTCTGGTTCTCTGTTACGGCTGCTCTCCAGCAAATCTGGCTGGTGCAAGAATTTCTGGTCTTGAAGGGCAAAGTGCTACTTCTTGCCTGCTTCTTCTTTACTGTTGGTGAGATTTTCCAGGAACACTCAGTTTTTCAAGAATAAGTAAACCTGTAATTGAAACTTATTTAATATACAGTTTGCAAATTAGGGTATGATTTTAACTAATCACCAGCTTGCAAGATGCGAACTTTGAAATTCTTGCACCAGGTTGTATCAGTATTGTCATGGAAAAGGTTAAGAAGAGAACTGATTAAACAATTATGATGAGGAAGAATTTTACGCAGTATTGTTTTGATGGATAATGAAAATCATTATTTAATTTCTCTAAAACATAGCTCTCAGACTGACCTTTGGAGTCTCTTTCCTGAAATGGATTGCAAGCTTCAAAAGAGAGCAATGTTCAAGTCATAGCTATCTTGTCCATTTATCTAGATCATTGACTCAAAGTTATCCTTACAAACCAGTTTCTCTAAGACTATCTGTCCTTGTTGTTGTTGCCTTTGAGTCGATCATGACTCGTAGAGACCCTATGAACAAAAAGGCCTGAAGCCCCTCTATAACTATGGACATTTATCAAAGTTCATAGGGTTTCCAGAGACATGTTATGTAGGAAGTGGATGGCACTCCTGCTTCCAAATCTGTCCTTCGGTGTTCAAAAGACACCCAAGGACAAATAGTCTGGGTTATTTTTAGGTCTAACTCTAAGTCGTAGCCATCCTATCTACAACAGAATGGAACTTTCCACATCTAGGTATTGTTGTTGTGGTTAAATGCCATCAAGTTGAGTACAGCTCATAGTGTCTCTGTGAATAACAACAGATTTGAAGGCTGCGTTATCCTACACCATTGTCACAATTTTGCCATACTCAAGCTTATTTTTCCCACCTCGGTGAGTCCTTTCAATTCCATGGACCCAGAAGTCAGGATTTTAGGAAAATCAAAATTGTTTCTCAATGCTATAAAAAAAAATGAGAACACATTCTGTTGACATAAAATATAAAGAGATTTATTGATAGAGAGAAAAAACCATGTACATTTAGGCAGCAACTTTGCAGACCATATAAAGTTGCTCTGATGTACAGAGGGAGAGGTATGCTTTTAAAGGCAAAATGAGGAAGGGGAGTGCCGATGGTAGTTGGGGCTCTGGTACAAACTTCGATATTTCACAGAACAAGAGCTTCAGTTTTAAGCTCTCATATGCTGCTAGCCAAAAGATTGGTGGTTAGAGGCAGCCAGAAATACCTCAGAAGAAAGGCCTGGTGACCAACTCCTGAATAATAAACTGACCACTGGTAACTCGATAGGACGCAGTGCTACTCTGAGGCACGTGGGGTTGCTATGAACTGAAATGAACTTAATTACAATTGATATTGACTGCACTGTTAAAAAAGAGGAGCAAAAGACATTCTTATCCTTCTGCCAAGCAGAAGTTTATAGTTGATCACCGATAAAAGGTTAATTCCTGGAAAAGATAACATACATGGAAAAGGTAAAAGAAAGACAAAATGGCATTATTCCTGGTTGCTATTTCCCTTCAGCAGTGACTCAAATAAGAGTCATTCATTTTTCCTCATGGTTTTCTTTGATTTGCTTTTTAAACCCCTTGAGCCTCTTCTTTTACTTGTTAATGTACATTTTCACTATTTTACAAAGTGGCATAAAATCTCTTTGTAATTGTTCAGTGCATTTTGTCTTTGAAATGTCTCTGACTTTCCGTTCTGCCTTTGTTTCTGAATGACAGATATTGAACTTTCTTTCGTTCAGGTTCAGCAATATATTAAAAAAAATAAAATTTTATCTAGCATGTTTGTATGTTTTGGGGTTTGAGGGATCCTCAATAATACGGTTCTCCTTTTATAGGCAGTTTAATGTCACCTCCATTCTCTTTCTAGCCTGTTGGTGGTGGAATATATTGTGTCAGATCCTTTAGGGCTTTGTCTTTTGACTTATAGATTCTTTTCCTTTTTAAAATAAAAAGGTACAAGCTTTGACCTTCACAATTATTGCCTCTGCAATGGGCATCAAGAACTTTCCTGAGAACTCAAATTCTGAACGCCGGCTCTCTTTACATTTCTATTACCATTATATCTTTCTTCCCCCAAGCAATGCATGCTCTGGATGAACAAAGGGAAGGTTTTTGTGTGGGGAAAATGCAAGAGAAAAAGCTCCTTGAGAAGAAGTTATTTCAATACAGCCTCAATCATTTATACCTATTATCCAGCAGAACATGCTCCTTGAAGCTGCTGTGCCTGCCTTCACATTCTGTGCACTGAGTGGTAGAAAAGGGACTCCCTGTCACACACATTTTAATCACAATTCCTGCACCTCTTCATCTGACCCTCACCTCAGGCTGCTTTTCCTAACACTTGGCTGATTTTGCTACTTCCGTTAAGCCTTTGCCTTGTTCTTTGCACTCGATTCATCCTGTCGCTGGTGTATGTTTTATAATTTTGATTTTCCTTACTGTAATCCCAGCTTTTCAGCACAACTGAAATTAGAACACTCTGCTCGATCCAACCTACCCATATGTGGCAACGTACCAATATATACCTAGTAGAAAACAAGTTTAATTCTCAATAAGTTTTGAATGGCAGAAAGGAAGTGAGGCCTGAAAAAATAGTGTTATTCTTCAAATGATAGCATTGGGGGAGGGAAAATGGTACAATTTCCAGATTTCTCTAAGAAATTTTACAACACAAGCAATATATATATATATATATATATATATATATACACTTTGATAAATGTCTATGGTTGTAGAGGGGCCTCAGACCTTTTGTTCATAGGGTCACTATGTGTCGTGCTCGACCCGAAGGCAGTCAACAACTATAACACATATATGATTATTACAGAAAAATTGGAAAAGAAAAAGTTTTCTGAAGAGACCGTCAAAGGGGAAGATTTTCTTTGTATAAATCATCCTAAATTTTGATCATGCACTAAGGTATATGCTTGCATACATAATTTACTTGAAGAAAAATCCTGATATTAGATATTTTGAGTTGTTCTTGATAATATCAAAAACAAAACAATGATGATCATTTCCAGAATCAATAGGGTGCCGCTTATCGTGTCCACCCTGTCAGCTCCATGGACTTCCTCCTCCTATATCAGACTATTCTGTATATCACTATATAGAATCCTTGTTGTTAGTGTTAGGTTATATTGAGCCGAGTTTGACTCACAGTGACCTTAGGTACAACAGCTTTAACCCCTGTCCTCGCCTGTGCCATCTTCATCATCTCTGACATGCTTAAGCCCACTGATGCAGTCACTGTATTAATTTACCAGTTGAGGGTCTTCCTCTCTTTTGTTGATCTTTCCAAGATTGACGTTCCTTTCCAAGCTACAGTCTTTCCTAGCAATAAGCCCAAAGTGTGTTTCACCATCCTTGCCTCCAAGGAACACTCTGGCTGCATTTTCTTCAAGACATATCTCTTTGTTCTTTTGACAGTCCATGGGATAATTCAGTACTTTTCTCTAATACCACTGCTCACAGACATTGATTCTTCTGTTAAACAGAGAGTAGTATGTGATACAGTTGTAAATTGGCTCAATTTAATTTTCTGCTGATCATGTGAATATTAACAAATCCTTCTGAAGTTAGAGGAGGTCAGATGTCACCATACCACCCACGCAGTTACAATTTCCTATACTAATTCTATAAGTACTAATATTTCAGTATTTTATATTACTGCAGAAGAAACTGAAACATGAAAAGTTAGAATGTTATCCAAATTCTTATAGCTCATGAATTGCAGAACCAAAATGGAAACTCTCCTATGAGCCTAGAAGAATTCAGATTCTTGCCACATATGAGTAAAGGTATGCTTATGTCCAGGATCTCAACATTCCTGTCTGTAGATATAAATTTTTTTGCATATCCATCTATCTATCTATCTATCTATCTATCTATCTATCTATCTATCTATCTATCTATCATCTATCTATTGATACAGATCTATGATCAATGTCTCCTCTGTGTCTATGTATATGACTGTGTTTGTGTCTATATCTATGACAATGTCTATGCATGTATCTGTGTCTATGACTGCATTTGTGTCTGTATAACCATGTACACAGAGCTGTGGTGATAGAACGGTAAAGAGTTGCATGCACTTCCAGCCCTATGGTACACAGTTTGACTCCACCAGCTACTACTTGAGAGAAAGCTGGGCAATCTTCTCCCAACCAATTTACAGTCTCTGAGAAACCACTGAAAGGTCAGCTATGAGTGGTTCTAACACAATGGCATATAACAACAACAAATAACACATATGTATGTGTGCCCCTATGTATTGTCGTTATGTACTGTTGAGTGGGAACTGACCCACAGCTGACCCTCTAGCGGGTTTTCAGAGGCAGTTAAGCACATAGGAGGAGGTTGCCCATCCTTCTCCCATGGAACAGCTGGTGGCCTCAAAACAAGTGCCTTCAGGATTGCAGCGCAGCTTTTTTGGCATTAGGCCACCAGAGGTCCCTGTGCCTATATGTGTGTGTGTGTGTGTGTGTGCGCGCGCACGCGCGAGTGCACGTGTGTATCTATGTGCACACATGTGTGTATCTATGACTATGTTCTTGTCTGTGCCTATGTCTATATGTTTATCAATGTCTCATCGTGTTTATAACTATGTCTATGTGTGTGTGTGTACGTTAATGACTATGGTTGAATCTTTTACTCCATCTCTGTGTGTATCTATGTTCACGATTATGTCTGTGTCTATCACCGTGTATGTATGTTAATTTTCATGGCTGAATCTATGCCTCCTTTGTCTGTGTCCATGATTGTGTTTGTGTTTATTCCTGTGTCTATACTGTGTTTATTACTATGTCTATACCTACGTGTGTTTCTATGTCTATTCTGGTGTCTATGTCTATGACTATATCTGAATGTCTGTATCTGTTATATGTATATATCATTTGCCAGATCAAATACCAAAAATGAATATTTTCATTTTAAAAGCCAAATTTTAACTATTATAACATTTTGCCCAGAAGGAATGAACACTGATAAGTCATTTAGCATTTTTCTTAGTTTTTTTTTAATTTTACAATGATTGTGCAAAGTAAGTACAAAACCATAATCATGGCCATTTAAAATCACTAAGCTTTGAAGATTCAGGTACTTCTCTCTCCTTTATCTGCAAGTAGCCTTCAACATGAAAATATGTCTAACTAGTGTGATAAGTATAAGTGAGTCTAACAAGTCCTGGAATTTCCCATATTTACTAAAATATATTTGAATAGTCACATTTTTTTCCTTACTCTCTTTGTAGGAAACTCTGGTGGCCTAGTGATAAGAAGCTGTGTTGCAATCCTAAAAACAGTCAGTTCAAAGCCACCAGCTGCTACATGGAAGAAAAGGTAATCTCCTTTTCTGCGATTAACTACCTTCGAAATCCCACTGGAGGATCTGCTATGAATTGGTTCCAACTCGAAGACACACAACAACAACAACTCCCTTCTTGGTGCTTTAGAGGAAGCAGAGGTATTCTGCCATCACCATTGTCTCAAATATATACAGCCCAGCTAGAAGCTCAATTCTTGTCATTGTTGAGGCAAGGATTCTGGGGCTTCGTCTGACATACTTTGGACATGTTATAAGGAGAGACAGGTCTTTAGAGAGGGACATCATGCTGGGTAGAGTAGAGGGACAGCGCAGGAGGGGAAGACCCTCTATGAGGTGGATTGATGCAGTGACTGGGGTAATGGGGATAGGTGTGTCAGAGGCAATGTGATTGACACAGGATAGAGCAGGGGTTAGGGCTGTTGTACATAGGGTTGCTATGAGTTGCAAACAAATCGACAGCACATAACAACAACAACAAACAAATACATTCTCATCCTAAACTAACCTACTCATGTAGTAAGAGACGTAGCTGAAATAGCTTCAGAAACAGCTTCTTCCTTTCTAGTTCAGTGTTACTCAAAATGCTCCACAGACCACAGCCAGCCCACAAAGCATTTGTCAGTTCTCAATGAAAGAAGTACAAAGTAAGCATTTCAGGAGTTTTATAGCAACTTGACATTTCTCTGACACAGCATATAATCAGTGTACTCATCTCCCAAAAGGTACATAGATCAAAGGCTCAATTCAGTGATGAGACACTTAGGCTGTGCGTCTGGTCATGTGCACTCATGCCTGCCATCATTCCAGGCATTTTTTATGACAGATGAGGGAAGGTGGTAGGGTTGTTGGATAAAATGGACACACAGCTAAATTGGAGTCTTTTAAATAAATGACAAGCACTATTTTTTATTCATTCAACACAATTCAACTCATTGCCGTTGAGTTGGAACCAAGTCATAGTTGACCTTCTAGTGGTTTTCAGAGTTTGTAAATCACACAGAAGATTTCCCTTCTTTCTCCCTAGGAACTGATGGTGGATTTGAACTTCCACAGAAGGTGCTGCCTTTGGGTAACAGCCCAATTCCCTACAGACAACATCACTCAGTATTCCACTGGGTGTATTTCCACTAAAGAATATTTTTGTTGCTGTTGATCTGAAAGTCTGGTTTAACTAGGTACTTTGTATTTTTCTCTGCTTCATTTGGAAACTCTACCTAGGTGGGAGTTGGAGACCAGCACACGCAGGATGAGATGTCGGTGTTCTAACCTCCTCCCGAACTTTGAGTACAGCAGGTGGTTGCAGGACGACACTGGATTTTTGGGTGTTCCTCTGCTTCCTTCATTTATTCCTACACCGATATGTATTAAAGCTATGCATGCTCTCTTTTGCCAGTATATTGAGCTATTTTGTAAACCTAGATTCTCACAGTGGTACTTTTTCTTTACTTTCCTTATTGGCTTTCAGCAAGTTTAGGACAATAGGCATTGCTGAATAAGATTTCGTCTCTACTCTGAGGATTAATGAGTTCATGCCTCATAGCACTTTAAGGGATGTGAAAGTGCTTCCTCCACAGTTCACTAAACAATAAAATTGTTTCTAGTGTACCTTATTGTTATAGCCACCTAAGCTGTTTTACTGAATTTCCCATTTATTCAATTCCATCTTGAAAATTTCTATACTTAGAGATTTATGGCAAACTACCTACTGTGCCTTCTCTAGTAATTTGTATACAGGCAAAATGAGCATGTTCAGCTTAAAAAGAACATCTGTGGCAACTCAGAAGGGCAAATGACTTAGGTTTCCTTATCTAGATAAAAGATATAAACTGGGTGGTTGGTCTAGGTTATTTTGGGGGTTCTTCAGCAACTGGAATCCTCTGTAATTTTAGAAGTCACCATAATCCCAGTAATGGAATTGCTGGGTTAAGTGGTAACTCTGCTGGCAACTTTTTGAGAAAGCGCCATACCGCCTTCCACAGTGGTTACACCATTTTACATTCCCACCAACAGTAAATATGGCTTCCAGTTTCTCCACAACCTCCCCATCATTTGCTGTTTGCTGCTCTGTTGAATTTTGCTATTCTGACTGGGGTGAGATGATATCTCATAGTTGTTTTGATTTGCATCTCTCTTAGAGCTAGGGAACTTTGAACACTTCTTCATGTGTTTGTTCGCAATCTGAATGTCTTCTTTGGTGACATGTGTGTTTATGCCTGTGCCCATTTTTCAATTGTTATTTACCTTTATCTTGTTTTGGCGTCCTAGTATTCTAGAAATTCTGATTTAAGTCACTTATCAGACATGCCAAATATTTTTCCTGTTCTTTTCATTTTACCCTGTTGGAGAAGTTTTTGGATGTACAAAGGGATTTTATTCTTAGAAGGTCCCATTCATATATTTCAATCCACTCCTGTGTGTAGGGTTTTCAGGATGTTTGGAAGATTGTTTATGTTGTGGATTAGGGCTTCTGGAGTTCTTCTAAGCGTTTCTCTACTGAACTTTGTAATCCTTGGTTATATAGGAGTAGGTATTATTTTCATGACAAGATTACAGAAAAAGAAATGCATATTAAAGTGGACTGTGGACTTGAAGTGGGGATTGTATAACAATGAAAAATTTTTTTTTTCTTCAAAGAGCAAAACTAACTGGGAGGAGGGATGGGCAGGGAGGAAAATGTGGAACAATGAATGAATGAGGGAAAATTAAATGGAAAGAATATGCTCTAAAGAATTATATATGTTGTATTAAAAATCATGAATAAAAATATTTAAACAAAATGATAGGGAGGGAAAGTAGAATAAATAACTTCAAGTGTGGGGAAAAAAGAAACTTGCTTTCAATAAAGAATTTTGATAAAAAAAAAAGTCACCACAGGCACTCAAAAACTGAATGGGATCTACAACCAGGAAAGGATAAAATAGATGAATGGGACCTTCTAAGAATAAAATCCCTTTGCACATCCAAAACCTTCTCCAACAGGGTAACAAAAGAAGCCACAGACTGGGAAAAATATTTGGTAATGACATGTCAGATAAGGGGCTTATGTCTAGAATTTATAAAATACTTGAGCACCACAACAAGATAAAGGTAAATAATCCAATTAAAAAACAGGCACAGGATATGAACAGACACTTCCACCAAAGAACACATTCAGATGGCAAACAAAGAGATGCAAATCAAAACAATTATGATATATCATCTCACCCCAGAAAGAATAGCAAAATTTAACAGAACAGCAAGCAACAAATGCTGGCGAGGCTGTGGAGAAACTGGAACCCTTATTCATTGTTGGTGGAAGAGTAAAATGGTGCAACCACAATGGAACGCAGTCTGGTGCTTTCTGAAAAATTTGCAAATAGAAATACCATTTGACCCAGCAATTCTACTATTGGGAATATACTTCAAAGAAACCATAACTGCCACCCAAGCAGATATATGCACACCCATGTTTATCAAGGCTTTATTCACAATAACAAGGAGTTGGAAACAACCTAAGTGCTCATCAATAAACAAATGAATAGAGACTCTGTGACATATTCACACAATAGAATACTATGTTGCATTGAAAAACAAAGAACTCATGAAATAGTATTCAAAATGGATGATCCTGGAGGACATTATGTTGAATGAAATATCTCAGTCACAAAAGGACAGACACCGTATAGTGCTACTGCTGTAGAATGGGACTGACATCAGGGTTAGGGTAAGAATGAGAAAAACTGGATGATTTATGTATACTGCATTGAAACCGATGAGGAAGAGAACAGTCCAAAAGCAATATATTTTAGGGCATTATGATTATCATAAGAGTCCAGAATGAAGGTTGCAGAGTGGAGTATACTTGGGGTGGAAATGGGGTGTGCTCAGGGATTGTATACCAATGAAGGAATTTTTCTTTTACTTTTCAAAGAGAAGAGTGAACGGGGGTGGGGGTGGAGTGGGTGGGGAGAAAAGTGCAACAATCAAGGAATGGAAATCCAAAGTCTCTGTAAATTTTCATTAAAATGAATAATAATAATGTAAAACTATGTAAAGTGAATTCTTCCTTGAAAAAAGAATTAATAATAATAATAATAATAAACCTGAATGGGAAGTTAGGAAAGCAGAGTATCTACTTTATTTGTTGAAGGTTAAAGGATTGATGGCTGATAAATGCACATGAACACCAGCCGGTGAAGAAGCTCCCTTCTTCTAACTCTAAATCTGTCTCCCAGAATGAATCTCTCTCCAGTTATACATCAAGGTGCACTAATGAGAGTACGATTGGCCCCGGGCTCAGTGTCAGGATGGATGAATTTGCTCTTGGCTTTACCAGGTACAAAGTGTAAGATCTATAAGTGTAAGGGCATTTCCTAAACCAGAACAGCCACAGCTGCTCCTGCCTTCTTTATCCTTACCTTAGTGTCAATTTCAATTCATAGCTACTCTATGTGAATCAGAGACTTGTGCTCCACAGGGTCTTTAATGGAGAGTTTTGGGTGTGAATTTCCAGTCCTTTCGTTTGAGATGCCTCTGGGTGGACTTACGCCTCCAAGAGGCTATCTATAGTCAAGCACTTGGATGATTTGTGTCACCTGTGAACTCTTTTGCCCTCGATAGACAAACAGAAAAGCCGAACTCATTGCCGCAACTGATCTTAAGTCAAGGTGACCCACACACGTTGTAGAGCAGAACTGCTACAGAACATTGTCTTGATTTTGATCTTAATGGAAGTAGATTGTCAGGTATTTCTTCCCTCCCCCTTTTTTATTAATTTTAATAAAAGTTTACAGAGACTTATGGTTTCCAGTCATTCATTTTTGCACTTTTCTCTCTGCCCATCCCCTACCCCCAAAATCACTCTTTTCCTTGAAAAGAAAAAGAAAAACTCATTGTTATGTAATCCCTCCCCTCAAGTTCATTCCACTATGCAGCCTTCACTCTGGACTTCTGTAATGACAAGAATACCCATTCATATCCCTTTTAAACAGTTATCTCCCTCATCTGTTTCAATGCAGTATACATCATTCCTCCCCTCCTTTTCTGTCTTCCCACAACCCTGCTGTCAGTCTCGTTTGACAACAATGGCCCTATGCAATATTTATCCTTTTGTGACTGAGATATTTCAGTCAGCACAATGTCCTCCAGGGTCACTCATTTTGAATAATATTTCATGAGTTCCTTGGTTTTCAATGCTGCGTAATATTCCATTGTGTGAATGTTACCAAAGTTTCTCTATCCATTCATTTGTGGATGAGCACTTGGGTTGTTATAGCTCTTTGCTATTGTGAACTTAGCCGTGATAAACACGGGTGTGTATGCCAGGTATTTCTTATGCTGTCCTGTTGGTGGATTTTCAGGTGTCAATTTTTAGGTAAGTAATAAAGCATGAATCATTTGTAGGGATCTCTGTCCTCTATCCAAAAACCAAACCCACTGCTGTTGCGCTGGTCCCACCTTATAGCCACCATCCATCTAATTTCTGAGGTTATAAATCTTTTATGAGAGGTTGGTTTTTCTCTTGCTCACATTTTTCCTGTGTAGCAGCTGCCAGATTCGAATCACTGCCCTTTATTTTAGCAGTTCAAAACGTGACATACTATGCTGCTGTTGTTGTTATACCTTGTTTAGTTAACTACTACTCTGAGCGATTCGATGTTTTCATAGGTTTCAAAGCCCTGTTATTTCAAAAAGGGCTGCTTCTCAGTCTGTCTTTGTTTGGAAGCTCCACTGAAACCTGTC
Source organism: Elephantulus edwardii (assembly GCF_000299155.1). Classification (NCBI taxonomy): domain Eukaryota; kingdom Metazoa; phylum Chordata; class Mammalia; order Macroscelidea; family Macroscelididae; genus Elephantulus; species Elephantulus edwardii. The sequence goes on from NW_006399982.1 coordinate 1,775,798, forward strand.
CACCGTGGATGAGTGACCCTGTTGGTATTTGAGAGGCCAGTGGCATAGCTTCTAACATCACAGCAAGCTACCACTGGACAGCAAACTGACAGACTAACGGTGGTTCACATACTATCCTAAAAATTCATTGCTGTCAAGTCAGAACCAATTCGTAGCTGACCCTAGAATGGGATTTTGGAGGCTGTAAATTGCAGAAAGAGGTAGTTCACCCTTTGGAACAGCTCGTGGATTCCAAGCACCTGAGCAAGTGTTACCTTTGGGTTAACAGTGCAACCCTCTACAGACTAGACTCCCAGGGATATAATTCATTTTATCCAGGATAGAATCAATTGAGTGAAATACCGAGAGGATCTCCATAGGGTGCAAAAAGATAGAGTGACCTATCCTTGTTTAAATGGACCAGGGTTTCTCAAAGAGACTTCTTGTTGTTATGTGCCACTGAGTCAATAGTGACTCACAGCTACACTATGAATAGATCTGAAATTTTTATGCCATCCTTACCGTCTCCTACATACTTAAATGTGCTATAAAAGACCAAGATAGAGGGGAGCTCTGGTGGCCTAGTGGCAAGAAGCTGCAACTACAATCCCAGAGGTGCACGGTTCGAATCCACCAGAT
>NW_006399982.1:1776515-1788937 GCF_000299155.1 Elephantulus edwardii
AAAAAAAAAAGACCAAGATAGTAGAGTTGTTGGTTGGTGCTTATAGAACGGAATTATTTTTGTTGTTAGTCACGTGCTGTCGAGTTGGAGCTGACTCAGAAATAACATTATAACAGATTTTCAGAAGCTCTAAATCACATGGGAGATTGCCCATCTTTCTCCCAAGGAGCAGACGGTAGAGTTGGACTCATATCTCTGGGAAGGCACCATAACTCCTTACCCAATAGACCACTAGGGTTTTCTAGAATGGAACTAAGCCCCTGAAAAAAATAGATGAGAAAATAAACTAGAGTCAAAATCACAAACCATACAGGTCACTGAGAGGTAACACAAAGGAGTGAACTGACATGGAAAAGGAATGGTACCACAGAGGCTGAGGCCTGGGTATAGAGGGAACTGCTATTCTGCTCTAGCTAGCATGGTCACGTGAAAGTATAGGTCTAGTCCTGTCAGATTTCAAGAAAAATCCAGGGTCTAAATTTCACACAAAATTTTACTGTTCAAAAATGTCATAAACATGTTTTTTCCACAAATTACTTTAGTGGCCAAAAGAAAGAAGTCTGTGGTTAGTGACTATCAAATTGTTGTCTTGGGATATCTTGTCTAGAAAGAGAAACGATCTGGTTCAAGGCATGAGAAATAATTTTAGGACAAATTTTCCCTGAGTTGATGCCATTCTTGTGTTTAATTTTCCTGTTATATTGTTAAGTGTTGTTGAGTCAACTGTGACTCAGCAGGCCCAGGAACAATGGACCTGAACCTTGTCCTTTCTGGTGCCATCCTCATTATCTATGACATATTAGAGTTCACCATTACAGTCACTGTGTCAGTCTATCTTGTTGAGGGTTTTCCCCTCCTTTGCTGCCTCTCCGTCTTTCCAAGCATGATGTCCTTTTCAAAGAACTGACTCCTCCTGACAACATGCCCAAAGTATGTGAGATGAAGTTTCACCATCTCTACTTCCAAGGAGCAACCTGGAAGCACTTTGTCTAAGACATACCTGTTCGTTCTTTTGCCAGTGCATGGCATATTCAGCAACACAAAAGCATTGATTCTTCTTCTGCCATCCTTATTAGTTGTCAGACTTTCAGATGCATAGCAGGTAATTGAAAAGATCATGGTTTGGATCAGATGTACCTTAGTTTTTGCTCTAAATCACTTTGGACAGGTCTCTGACTGCAGACTTTCCCCAAGAAATATGCTTTTTATTTACTAGTTGCTGCTGCCAAGGGTTGGTTGTAGATTCTAGAAAGTTCAAATTATTGACAATTTCTATCTTTTCAATCTTTAACTCTACCATCTATCATGATGTTGTCTATGGCTCGGTGGTGAGAATTTTTGTTTTCTTATTAAGATGCGTGAAAGGAGCAGATGGAATGTGGCAAAGGCTGAGTCTGATTTCTGCTCACTTCACTTCATAAAGGGAAATTTTCCCTATCAATAATATCCATAGCAGCAAACAGATACCCCCATTCTCCTGCACCCCTTTCTACCAATCACTCGGTTTGTTCCTCATTGTTGACTCACAAACTTTACTCAAAGTTGTGGTACCAAGTGTGACTTTATTAAGGAAATAGGTTCAGGAGTGAGAGAAGCAAAGAATATCTTAGAGTGTAAGTCCAGGTTTTAGACCAGAAGTACCAAGGCAAAATTCCTCCGTTAGTCTGGGCTCCAATTTCATTTCAGCAGTCAGCTTTTTTTCCCATCATCTGGCAAGAACAAGAAAACCTTTAATTATGGTCTTTATCTCAGGGCTCCTCTGATTACACCTTGCCAAAGTTTTTCCATAGCAAAGTCAGTCTCTCCATCACCATTACCAAGATCTTGCAACCAGAGTCTTGTTTTCACCAGTCTTGTTCCAGTGTCTCACAAGTCTTGCTGTCCAGTGTGAGAAATACTCTTTCTCTTATCTTAGTACCACAGCTATTGGTGATTGTAAGACCACGTGTCTGCAATTAAAGTAGCTGCAGATCAGAGGTAGCTAACATAATGACTTAAACCCCCAACTTTTAAGATAACACTGTAAGGTGTAACCCATATTTTGGACCACCTTAAATTTATAGCAATAATCCAACATACGCAATAATTTGAATTGATTTAAGGGAATGGGTGAAAAAGTATGTGGCCTACAAAGAGGCAAAGAGGTATAAAAAGGAGACAGTAATTGAAGGAATTAGATAATATTAAAAAACAAGAGTCAGTGAATGCACAAGATGATAAATAAAAGAGGAAAACAAAATTTCCCAAAGACTGTGAGGAAAAGATAAACACCTTCTCCAACAGGGACATTGTTGGGATTTTCTGGACATTCAAAGTAAAAGAATAGAGCTTGAATGTTTCTAATTTGATATAAAAGGAAAAGGTGACACCAGAAGTGTAGAGAGTTTAGAACAGAGACAGAGAGCTAATTTCCAAAGGAAATGAAACTCGTTATTAAAGTGTACTGTCTGCTGTGAGAATGTTCTCAGGGTAAGGAAGGCTGAAAATAGAAAAAAGGAAGGATTGCTTCTAAGATAGGCTGAGACAGATGGAGAAGGTTTGAGGACACTTGTTAACCTAAGATTGGCTGTCTAAGAAGAGAAAAAGGGGAGAAACAGGAAAGCTTGCTTCGTGATAGCAGGGGACTCGAGCCATCTTAACATTGTATGCTTTGAAACAATGAATAATTGGTCAGAGGTTTGCAGTTGGTGGAAAGGTGGTCAGAGGTTTGCAGTTGGTGGAAAGGGATAAAGGTGGGAGAGACACAAATCAAGGGGAATATGAGATCTCCGCAATTGTAAATACTGCCTTTACGGTTGAGATGTAGATGTAGGTGTTGATTTGTGCACCCACAACCTTCTAAAGAAGTGAAGTCATACAGTGCATAGACATAAAGAACTCATTTCCTTCTTTGGAAGAGGTTTCAAGCAGCTTGCTTTTTTTCCTCTTTGCTTGCTTTTCTTTTGTGATTAACATGGAATTTGCCATTCTGAACCTTTCTTAAACAACACTTTCTCCCCAAATATAGAATGCCTTTGAACCTATCAAGCTGGAAAGTGTGTCAGGGCTAACAAATCCAAGGAAGATAAAATTCTTACTCCCTATATGTTTTTGGAGGCAGGGATTCTGAAGCTTCATCTGACATACTTTGAACATGTTGCAAGGAGGGACAAGTCCTTAGAGAGGGACATCATGCTTAGGAGGGTGGAGGGACAGTGCAGGACAGAAAGACCCTCTGTGAGATGGATTGATTCAGTGACTAGAGTAATGGGGGTAAGTGTGTTGGAGACAGTGAGATTGGCACAGGATAGAGCAGGGTTTAGGGCTGTTGTACATAGGGTCGCTATGAGTTGCAGACAACTCAATGGCACCTAACAACAACATATGCTTATGAGGACTCTGGATGAGCTGATGAACTGTGAAAGTTCTTTCTTGTCAGGATCACATTAAGGCAGCGAGAGGGGTGGGAAAATTATGTTTCTGTTGTTTATGGATATGCCTCAATGCCAGAGAAGAAACTATTGGTTTCATGATCTTAACTGGAATCATAATAATGAATATGTATTGAACAGCAGCAGCTTGCTCCGCAGATTTTGAGAAAGGTGAAGCCCCTGCCTGGTCCATGGCTGGGACATTGGCAAGGAGAAGTAGGACTTGCCAGAAATCCCATACTTAAAACCAACATCTATGTAAAGCGGAACTGACACATTGCATAAATTTTCTTCCCCAAAATTCTCAATGAAATAGATAAGACTGTAATTCTCATTTTCAATTGAAGAAACTAATTCTCAAAAAGGCTAAATAAATGTCAAAGGCTATACTGCTGCTAATCCATAGCAGAACTAGAACACTAGTTATCTGAGGCAAAGTCCAGGTGATGAAGTTGCTGATATTACCATGGGGCCACTCTACTACTAACCTGTACATTAACAATGTTACTGGAATCAAGTCTCCTGGAAGTAAGGATGACAAAGCCATTATAAGAACTGAGGCTGTTGTCTTACATCCTTAATATACCACCAGTATACAAGTTTTACAGGGCTAGAGCTGGGCAATCTCATAATTCTCACCAGTCATCTATAGAACTTTTGGGTTGGCCTTCTACACTGCCTGAACATGGGATTTGGATTGCAGAATAAACACTGCAATGAGATCTTAATCCAAATGTCTGTGCTACCAATACAGCTTACATTGCTAGTTTAACAACTTTTAACTGCTGCAGTTTACATGATGGGCTAGACAAAGCATAGTATGCTGAGAAAAAGAAAAAGAAGAGAGAACACTAAAACATGGGCATTAAGGGGTAGAAAGCAAAACTCAGAAGCTAATGTGATGAATTGTTAGACTCCTTCTTCAACATCTTTATAACCAAGGAACTTGTCCATCTGTTGTCTCTCATGAACATATGTTGACAGAGAACTGCCAGGAATTTAAGTTGGATTCAGGAGAGGCTTTGGAATGAGGGATATCATTGCTGATGGCAGATAAATCTTGACCGGAAACAGAACACAAGATAGATGTTTTCTTGATCGAGCAAAGATATTTGAATGTGTGAATGATAATAAATTATGAATAATCATTAAGAATAATGAGAATCTCCAATTAGTTGTATTCATGCAAAACCTATTGATTGTTGAGTGCCGCTGAGTCATAGATGACTTAGAGAGACACTATGAATGAAAGACCTGAGCACTGTTCATAGAGTTTCCAGAAGCAAGCCATTTCGGAAGTGGGTGACACTCCCCCTTACAAGTTTGTTTTAGTAGGGAAGCTCCACAAAACACTGTCCACCATGGGTAACCATTATCACATTTGGCACATCAGTGTCACAGTGTTTAGCATCACAGCAACCATGAGTTACCTCTGTACAGCAATGCACAGACCAGTGCTATACCACGTAGATGAATGTTTGACAAAAACCAATTTAAACCAGGCCTGAGTGCTGAGAACCCACTGTGGGCTTGGTAGCATAACTTTCTGTCCACTAAGCCAACATAGTTCTCTCTATGTTGCCATTGTTATTGCTGTTGAGTGCCATGGAGTCGTAGGCGACTCATAGCAACCCTATGAACAAAAGACTTGAGAGCTATTCATAGAGTTTCTGGAGGCAAGTCATTTCAGAAGCAGATGCCACTCCTGCTTCCAAGCTTGTTTTAATCCAGAGCCATGCCACCTATGATCATGGATTTTTTAAATAGAAGGCCTTATGACTTCTAGAAAATCAACATTTCAGCCTATAGCTCACCCATTCCAGCCAAGCTTGTGTAGAACCAGCTTCAGGAGATGACTTTCAAACTGGTCTCCAGCGCCATGACACCTATGCTCATGAATTTTTCTTCTTTTTCTTTTTCAACATTCCACCCTACAGCTCACCCATTCCAGCCAAGAGTTTCAGTAGAACCAGTTCCAGTGGATGACTTTCAAATTGGTCCCCAGCTTCCCCAAAACCTATGTTGTTGACTCATAGCGACCCTATGAACTAAAGTCCTGGACACCTCCTGTATAACTTCTGTCCTTTTTCCAGGTTCATAGGGTTTCCAGAGGCAAGCTATTATGGAAGTGGATGCCACTCCTGCTTCCAAGCTTGTTTTAATTGGAGAGCTTCACCAAACACTGTCCACCATGGGTAACCATTCTTGCATTTGACTCATCAGTGTCACAGTGTTCGGCTTCACAGTAACCATGAGTCACCTCTGTCCAGCAAGTGAACACACCAGGGTTACACGACCTAGAAGAATGTTTCACCAAAAACAATTAAAGGCAGGCCTGAGGGCCGCAGAGGAAAGTCACCCACCTTTGGCTTGGGAGCATGACTTTCTGTCCACTAGGCCGACTACTCTCTCTTTCTATCCTACTGCTGCTGCTGGTGGTGGTATTGTTAAGTGCTGTCACGTCATAGGCGACTCATAGCAACCCTATGAACGAAAGTCCTGGACATCTCCTGTATAAATTTCATCCTTTCTCCAGGTTCATAGGGTTTCCAGAGGCAATCCATTATAGAAGTGGATGCCACTTTTTCTTCCAAGCTTGTTTTAATTGGAGAGCTTCACCAAACACTGCCCACCATGGGTAACCATTCTCACATTTGACTCATCAGTGAATTCCCAAAACCTATACGTAGACCAAAAAGCAATGGTCCTAATAGAATAAAGAAACACTGCATGGTCTAAATTAGGGAAAGTGTGCTTTGGACCATCCTTTCTCCATACCTGTTCAATCTATATGATGAACAAATCATACAGCTGGACTGTAGGAAGAAGGATGTGACATCAAAATCTCAAACATCTCTTTTTTTCTGTTGGAATTCAACACTTTGTTACTTAAAAACAGTTGAAGAGTATACTTTTAAAAGGAAATATATATATATAACTTATCCTAGTGTGACTGAATTAGTTCACTCAGCATAATGCTTCTAGTCCCTCCCAACTTAGGTAATAATTTAAAAAGTCATTGCTCCTGTGTGCTACATTCCATTGTGTGAATGTACCATCATTTCTCAATCCATTCGCTTGTGGTTGGACATTTGGGCTGTTTCCATGTTCTTGTGATGGTGAATAATGCTGCTATGAACACTGGTGTACAGTTTCCATTTGTGCCTCAGTTTTAGTTTTCTCAGGGTATATCCCAAGTAGCAGAATAGCTGGGTCATATGGAATATCTATGTTTAGCTTTTTGAGGAAGCACAAAACTGCCTTCCCAAATGGTAGTACCATTTTATAATCCCACCGACAATGTTTAACAGTACCTTTCTTGCCATATCCTCTCCAACATCTATTATTTGCTGCCCTGTTAAACTTTGCCACTGTTATTGGAGTGAGATGGTACCTCACTGTGGTTTTGATTTGCATCTCTCTTATTGCCTATGATTTGGGGAATTTCTTCATGTGTCTGTTTGCCATTTGAATATCTTCCTGTGTGAAAATTCTTTCCATGTCTTTTTCCCATTTTGTAATTGGGTTATCAGTTTTTTTCTTGTGGAGGTCCGACGTATTCTGTAAACTTTTGTTACAAGACTCTTGTCTGAGGTGATAATATCAAATGTTTGTTACCCGTCAGTAGGTTTTCTTTTCATCTTGTTGGAATAAAGTTGGGGTTTTTAAAAAAATATTTTTCTTTCTTTTTAAAATTATTATTATTAATTTTAATGAAAATTTACAGAGACTTTGAATTTCCATTCATTGTTACACTTTTCTCCCTGTCCACCCCTCCCCCAATTAGCTTTTCTCTTTGAAAAGTAAAAGAAAAATTCTTTAATTGTTAAACAGTGCCTCTTCCAAGTCCACTCCACTATGCAGCTTTTGTTCTGGAGTCTTGCCATGACAATAATACCTAATCGTATATCCCTTTTGAGGTACATATGAATTTAATCTTTAGAAGAGAAGGTCCCATGCATCAATTTTATCCTCTTCAGATTGTGCATTTCTGCCTGTATTTGACAGACTCTTTATACCTTGGATGAGTGCTTCTAAGCTTGATCGCAGTTTGTCTCTTAACAATGTTATGATTTGGGGCTTTACTCCCAGGTCTCTGATCCACCTTGAATTGATTTGTGTACATGGTGTGATATGTGGATCCTTAATATCTTGAGTCAATAACAGTTTGTGTTATGCATATAGCACAACCTCACTTGCAGAAAGTGAAGAAGACTTGAGGTATTTACAGCAGAAGATGTGTTTCATTGATCTAGTTGTGAGGAATTTACTTTTTATTATGTTGAAGAGTATTATGTTCTGATTGCCATAGATTGATCTTTATCAGTAAGGGTTTAAATTGTCTTCATTTTGTACAGGCATGGGTGTGACATCAGAAAATTGCAGGTAAAATTTACATAGTCTTTAAGCTTTAACCAAAACATCTTTATTGACAGTGAAGTCATTTTTGGTCAGACTGACATTCTATACCATCTAAATGCTAAGGTAAATTTCATTAAATTCTTATATCAAAACATTTTTAATCCTCTGTTTCCAGGTATTTCCCCCCATATGTCTTAGTTTTCTATTATTAGTTTTCAACTACATTCAAATTAAAAAACCTAATGTTTGCATCCCACACACTGTGACAAACTCAACATGTTCCTTCAAGGCCTACATTCTCAGGATCTTCCTCAGCCTTTAATCATCTCAGTTCTTCCTAGTGGGTTTTATTGCTTCCTTGCAGCCCCATCCCTTCTTCTGGGGTCAACTAAAGTATTGTAGACCATTGTATCAGTAATTTTCCTCCTATGCATTTGTGAACACTGTGACACTGATATGTCAGATGTGATAAATGGTTACTTATGGTGGACAGTGTTTGGTGGAGCTCCCCAATTAAAACAAGCTTGGAAACCGGAGTGGCATCCACTTCTGAAATAGCTTGCCTATGGAAACCCTATGAACCTGGAGAAAGGATGAAAGTTATACAGGTATCCAAGTCTTTCGTTCATAGGGTCGCTATGAGTTGCCTACGGCTCAAAGCCACTGAACAACAACGTGCATTTTTGGAGTTGGAAATAATCTCAGTATAGCGATTAATTAGTACTCCAAAGTAGAAACATCTCACAAAAACAAGCAAACAAACAAAACCCAAAACAAAACACACCAAACCCACGTCTCTTCATCTAGTCTCCTCCAAAGCACTGGAAATGAAAACAAAGGTTAATTTGAACCCAAGTCAGTTGTCCAGATCTCCACTGTCATCTTGATATTATGCACCAATTCTCTTAGCTCCTGATTCATGATTAGATGAAGTCTTTAAATGTTTCTATTCTGCTCTGTATTTGGTTATATCCATATTCTAACTACTTTCTCCATAAATTAACTTCTCTTTATTCTTACAAATAATATTTGTAACACATCTCATTGGACCTCATTCCTGGCCCCTTTGAGATTTAGCTTCTACCTTGTTTTGTCCCAAGCCTCTATTTATTCCTATTTATTCCTTGCCTTTGTCCAGTGCCAGTGGTCGATTATTTCAGGTTTTATCCTAGGTATCGAGTGTGAACTTATTCTCCTTTCTGAAATTTCTGAGAAATAAAAAAGATTCTTACTGCCATGGGAAAGTCTGCTGTTAGGGACCTCTCCAAAGTACTGAAGAGCAATGGTGTCTCTCTGGAGACTAAGGTGCGCCTGACACAGGCTATGGTCTTCGCAATCACTTGTTATGCATCAGAGTTGGACAATGACCAAGGAAGATAGAAGGAGAATTGATGCCTTTGAGCTGTGGTGCTGGAGAAGAGTATTGAGAATACCAGGGACTGCTAGGAAAACAAACAGATTTGCCCTGGAAAGGGTTAAACCGGGTGGCTCCTTGGAGGCAAGGATTCTGAGGCTCCATCTAACATACTTTGGACATGTTGTGAGGAGAGACCGGTCCTTGGAGAGGGACATCATGCTTGGGAGGGTGGAGGGACAGTGCAGGAGAGGAAGGCCCTCTATGAGGTGAATTGATTCAGTGACTGGGATAATTGGGATGGGAGTGTCAGAGACAGTGTGATTGGCACAGGACAGAGCAGAGTTTAGGGTTGTTGTACATAGGGTCGCTATGAGTCACAAGTGACTCAATGGCACATAACAACAGCAACAACAACAACATGTTAAACTTTGTAGACATTTAGCAAAACTCATTTTAGAAGACATAGTATACCATAATGGTTGCTGATGTCTGGTAGATCTTAACTGAATACAGAGACTGCCAGAAATATGTTTACTTGTCTTTTATTGATGAGGTAAAGGCATTTTACTGTGTAGGTAATAAATTATGAGTAGTATTGAGAAGAATGAAAATCCCAGAACACTTACTTGTGCTTCTGTGAAATCTACACATAGAACTAGAAGCAGTTGTCTGAACTGAACAAGGGAACCTCATGGTTTAAAATCAGGAAAGATATAAGTTGTGGTTGTATCCTTTCTCCATACCTATTCAGTCTGTAGGCTGAACAAATAATTTGAGAAAGTGGACTGTATGAAGAAGAATACAACAATAAGATTGGAGGAAGACTCATAAACAACTGTGTTTATGCTGATGACACAATCTTGCTTGCAGAAAGTGAACAAGACTTAAAGCACTTACTGCAGAAAATAAAAAACCTTCAATTTGGATTCTATTTCCACCTTTGAGCCAATAGACAACATCATGGTACATGGGGGGAAAACATTGAAGTTGTCAAAGATTTAACTCTATTTGCGTCCACAACCAACATCTAGGGTAGAAGCAGTCAAGAACTCAAAAGAAATGTTCCATTGGGAAATTGGCTACTAAGGCCTTCTGCAATGTGCTAAACAGCAAGGATATCCTTTTAAAGATTAACGTGCACCTGACAAATCATCTTTTTTTAATGACTTTCTATGCATCTGGAGCCTGGACAATGAACACAGATGACAGAAGAAGAATCAGTACCTTTGAATTGTACTTTTGAAGAAGAATACTGAACATCCCCTGGACGGCCAAAAGAACAAGCAAGTCTGTCTTGGAGAAAGTGCAACCAGGGTGCTGCTTAGAGGTGAGGATGGTGAAACTCAATCTTACATACTTTTGGCATGCTTTTAGGAGGGATCAGTCCTCGGGAAAAAAGACATCCTGCTTCAAAGAAAGAGAGGAAGATTCTCAACAAAACGGATTGACACACGAACTTAAACATATCAGAGATGGTAAGGATGGTGTAGAATAAGACGAGGTTCAGATGTGTTCAAGGTTCACATAGAGTTGCTTTGAATCTTAGTTGACTTGATGGCACCTAACAACAACAATATAATAATTCCTGCAGTATAGTTTTCCTCATTTTCCAAATAAGGAAAATGTTATCCGTTCAGTATTCATGGTCCCCCAAACTCCAAAAGGCCTTTTCTAACAGAGTAAATCTCAGTTCCAAATGACATTTTAAATCTCCAGGGGAAGTTTTAAACCATACAAATGCCTGGCTCCACCCATCTCTTTAGATTTCAATGATGGAGCCTGAGGCTCATATTTTTAGAAATATTTCTAGCCATTTCTAATGCAATACTAGGATTGTGAGCCACTGCATTATCAGAGAAAAATAAAGACTAGGAAGGATATAAATATCTTTTGCAAAAACTATAACATTAAGAACAAAGAAAACCAAATTTATTGCCAATGATTCCAAAGTACAACTTCACTAGTGTCCTTCAACTGGGACCTTTGTGGTGGGTGGATGAAAATGGAACAGACAGTGCCACCAAGAATAGATTGTCAAGAATGCAAAATCTCCACCGAGAAAATAAACATGAACACATCCTCTTAACCATCAAAACTCATACTGCCTCTGTCTACCAGCTTGTTAGGTCTCCTGTAAAGGGCAAACAAGAAGAAAACCGGCTAGGGCAAGCTCAGCCTCAAGGCTGCTCTTTGGGAGAGGAGCTGACCAGGAGCGTAAACATAACTTGTAGTGTTTGGCAAACTTGAGACTTGCTTTGTTAACTGAGATATCTAACCCTTAGGTGATAAACGATTGTGAGGACAACTGGGGGTAGAGGTGAAGTATGGAGTTGTGATTTAAGGAATAGTGCATATTGGAAGGAGGATATTGGTAAAAACTGAGGGGATGGAATATAATCTGTCTTTGACTTGTCCTGGTCTTTGGCCCTTCCTTTGTAAAGGCTGAACAGATTTTCACGGCTCCAAACAAGTGGGTTGGGGATCTGGTGAGGATGCCCAGCACAGACAAGGACAGCAAAGCAGGTAGGAAAGTATCTTTATCATAAAGTCTGAACCAGCCTAGGAAGGAGAGGGGAGAGTTGTCACCCTGGAAAGAGTAGGCTCGAACTGGGGAACTTGGGACAGCAAGGCAAACTCCAGATTATATTTTTACATATGTCTTTTTACTTGTAAATGCTTATATATATGAAGTAACTATTTTTCTTCATAGTTCAGTTGTTTCAGTCCCAATAGGCAAAGTATTTCTAATCTATGCCTTAGTTTTCTTAGCATAATATAGTTATCTATTAGATAATCTCTTAAACCGGTAGCTGGTGATTAATTCTGACTCATGATAAACCTGTAAGTTACAAAGTGAAACTGGCCCCTTGGCTGTAACCTCTGTGGAAGAATATTAATAGACTTTTCTTCCAAGGCGTCAAACAGTGGGTTTAAACTGCTAATATTCAGGCTAGTAGTAGAATACAAATTTTTGTGTCACTGAGAGGCCATGATAGTCTTTTCTTTTTTTTTTAATTTTTTATTAAATTTTATTAGTTTTAATGAACATTTACAGAGATTTTGGGTTTTCATTCATTCATTGTTGCACTGTTTTCTCAACCCTCATCCCCAGTTCATTCTTCTTTTCCTCCCCAATGTCTGTTTTAATTGTCCAGTTGCCACGGTGCTTGTAAAAGCCAGTTCTGATTAATCTCCTTTGTCAGTATGTCCTTTGCCATTCCCTATCACTCCTCCCTGAGAGAGACTTCACCCTGATTCATAAGGAAAAGGGGATGGCGTATTCTCTTAGCTAC
>NW_006399982.1:1790407-1816746 GCF_000299155.1 Elephantulus edwardii
GGGGGAGCCTTGGGAGGGGACAAATCTACAACAATGAATGAATGGAAATCCAAAGCCTCTGTAGATTTTCACTGAAATTAATAACAAATTTAAATTTTTTTAAAAAAAGAATTAAGTTAGAGTAAGGATGGCAATGGAACCACCTTACCTCTGTAACTTGATTTGTGCCACTATTAGAACCTCTACTCGGGATATTATTCCTTTTCAATTTTTGATAGTCTTTTTTTGTATGCCACTGAGCTTATTTTGACTCAGAGAAAACCTAAGAGTAGAACAGCCACATAGGGTTTCTGGAAACCCAATGCAGGATCACTACGAGGAAATAGTAGTGAGTTTAAATATTATGGAAGTTGATCGCCAGGTCTTTTTTTCTCACAGGGGCCACTGAATGGGTTCTAACTGGTGACCGTTTAGTTAGCCACCAATTGCTTAATTTCTGTACCTCCTTACATAATCTCTTACTAGGCGCTATTGAGTGAAATCTGGGAGTGTAGCCCACAGGGGGTTGGACAGCTAATTAAAAGGCTAGAACCCTTTATTAGTTCAAATCCTCCAGTCACTCCTTAGAAGAAAGATAGGCAATCTCCTACTTGTGATTTATAGCCTCAGAAATTCAAATGGAGGGTCATCTATGATTTAGTTATGAGACAGGGATGCTGTCGAGTTGATTTGACGAATAACAACTTTATGTGACAGAGTAGAAGTGTACCCAAAGGATGTCCAAGAATGTAATCTTTATGAAAGCAAACTTCCACATGTTTTAGCAGGGAGTGGCTAGTGAGTTCAAACTTTTGACTTTTAGATTATCAGCTGAGTGCTTGACCACTGTGCCACCAGGGCTTGCTCCCCAGATAATCTCTGAGGCCCCTTTAAATCTGGCATCCTCTACTATGAAACATTAACTAATAACACAAAAGTGGTGTTTGGTTGCTTACAAGTTCCTATCATTTTAGCGATTATTATTATCCTTCTTTAGAGCTCCTGGTCAGTCTATTTTTTTGTTACATAATACAATAAAAACATCCATAGTAAATTTTGTTGGAAAAGTACTATTAAGTACTTTGATTTTCTAAGTCAGGAGAGAAACCTATGAAAAGTCCAATGAATCATAATTAAATGCAAAAAGAAGGAGACATTCTAAGTAGCCCTCTTCTGAAAAAGAATCACAGGAGTTCTCGGAAGATTGCTGGAAGTGAAGGTGTGGGGGCAGTTAACTGAAAACAGTGAAAGATAATGGGCATGGGCTGTTCTTAAGCACACAGAAAATAAGTAATTAAAGAACCATCTCTGTTCTTCCCTCACTGCCTCTAAGGATTATAACCTCTGAATAGCAACTAGTTATGGTCTCAGAGGATTAGGGCAAAGCACAAATCATACTTTCCTGCTTCAACTCAGTACGTTTGTACTGAGAGAATCAGGTCAAAGGAACAATGAAAGAAAACAGAAGGAGTCCCAAGAGGTAGTGAGTCTGAATCTTACGAGGAGACCTCGAAGTTGCCAGAGCCTTAAGGTGCCGAACTATGTTCTATTAGCTCATTGTCGTTGAGTTACAACAGCTGACCCACCGGTGGCTTTCCAAGGCTGTAAATCATGATGGATGAAGATTGCCCATCCTTCTCCTTTGAAATTGATAAGCTCCAGAGAGGCATAGCTTTTGAGTCAGCAGTGCAGTTCCCTATGGACTGTACCACTAGAGTTCCCATGTCCTCTTGATAGACTAAGGGCTAGGTTCATAGTACAATAAATAGCCCATGAATGAATGAATAATTAATCTGAAGAAATTTACTTCAGAAAGGAAAAAAAGAGGAAACTAGAGTGATAATATGTGGTGAGGTGTGAGGTTTTAGGATATGCTGAAAGAATTGTTTCCATTTCAGTCACGTGCATCATTTGCCATCCCTGGGTTCAGAGGCAAATATATGATAGTATAAGAAAGTGTGTGGTTTGATGTAGATGTTTACAGGTCTTCATTTATACAAGTATTTGGTATTCACTGACTACTTTCCCCAAAGGAATCTGTCAAGCAAATTAGACTTTATAAGAAATTCAATAACACTAAATATCCAAAGTTTTATATATAATAAGCAAAGAGAGTTAGAAAATAAAAAAGGAAGAACTCTCTTGGCATTTCTCAGGTTGAAAGAGCTGAAAATAAATTTAAGCCTCAAGTCACAATAATGAAGGATGCTGTCTGCAAAATCTTGAATAATCCAGGAAGCATCCTAGAAGATCCAACGAGTATAGAGTCACTCTGTCAAAAAAATTAGCTGACACAGAATCATTTCAGAAAGTAACATATGATCTAGTGCCAATGTTAATGCAGGAAGAAGTTCAAGCTACACTGAATACATTAGCAAGAAAATAAAGCCCCAGGAATTGATAGGATACTAATTGACATGCTCCAGCAAACAGATGTGGACCTGCATGTGCTTACCAGTCTATGCCAGCAAATTTGGAAGACAGCTACCTGTCCAACTGACTGGAAGAAAGCTGCATTTATTCCCATTCCCTAAAAAGGTGATCCAGCAGAATGTGAAAATTACAAAACAATGTCATTAATATCATAAACAAGTAAAATTTTGCTGAAGATTATTAAAACATAGCTAGAAGAGTATGTTTTTAAGTGCCATTGAGTCATACATAGGGACCCTATGAATGAAAGATCTGAACACTTGTATAATTTCCGTCCTTTCTCTAGGTTCATAGAGTTTCCGGAGGCAAGCTATTTTGGAAGTGGATGCCATTCCTACTTCCAAACTTGTTTTAATCGGGAGCTCCACCAAATACTGTCCACCAAGGGTAACCATTATTGTATTTGATGCATCAGTGCCACAGTGTTTAGCTTCATAGCAACCGTGTGTTACCTCTGTACAGCAAGTGGACAGACTAGAGCAGCTGTACGACCTAGAAGAATGTTTGACCAAAAACAGTTAAAAACAGGCCTGAGAGGCCATGGCACCTAAGATATCATTACTGATGTCAGATATATCTTGACTGAAAGCAGATAATACTAGAGAATATCTATCCATGTTTTATTGCTTTGAAAGACTGTGTGGATCGTAACAGCTAGTGGCTAATATTAAGAAGAATGGGAATTTAAGAAGATTTAATTTGGCTCATGGGAAATCTTTGCCTAAATAAAGAGTCTGTTGTGAGAACTGAGCAAGGGAACACTGCATAATTCAAGATCAAGAAAGATATGTGTCAGGGATGTATCCTTTCTCCAGATCTCTTCAGTATGTATGATGAACAAATAATTTGAGAAACTGGACTTTTTTTTTTTAAAGAAGAATGTGGCATCAAGACTGAAGAAAGACTTGTCATAACAAGTTATGGTTATGCAGGTGACACAACCTTGCTTGCTGAAAGTGAAGAGCACATAAAACATTTACTACAAATGAGTAAAGGCCATAGCCTTCAATATAGATGATATCTCAACATCAAGACAACAAAAATCTTCAACATTGGACCAAAAGGCAATATCATGATAGAAGGAGAAAAGATTGACGCTATCAGTGATTTAATGTTGTTTGTATACACAATAAACACCCTTGGTCACAACAGTCAAGATAAAACATGTTGAATTATGAAAATCTGTACTCAAGGGCCTCTCCAAATTGCTAAGGAGCAACGATGTCAGTTTAAAGACTAAGGTGCACCTGATTCTAGCCATGGTCTTGTCAATTACTTGCTATGTATCTGAAAGCTGAATAATGATTAAGAATGACAGAGAAAAGTTAATGCCTTTGAATTGTGGTGTTGGGGAATACTGAATATGCCATTAACTGCTAAAAGAACAGACAAATACAGCTTGGAGTGTTCCGTAGAGGTGAGAATGATGAAACTTTCATCTCATATACCTGAGCCTTGCTGTTGCAGAGGAGGCGGTTGACAGTCCTTAGAAAAGGACATCTTGCTTGGAAAGTTCAGTGAGGGAGAAGACTCTCAACAAGATAGATTAACACAGTGACTGTAACAATGGACTCAAGTATATCAGAGATGAAGAGAGTGGTGCAGGACAGTGTGAGGTTTTGATCCACTGTTTGTAGGGTTGCTCTGAGTCATACTTGAGCACCTATCAACATCAACAAAAAATATACAATAGTAAATTCTATAGAATGCTTGTCTCAAGCTAAGCCAAAAAAGCCCTAAAGTATTTGAAAACTTCTTCCATCTAGATCCAAATAATTGTGAACTTTACACAAAAAATAATGTTTCTGAGTCTGCTATAAATATATATATATATATTACTCATAGAATAGTCAATCATATATTGCTAAAACATTTCCCTCTTTTGTGTGTTTATTTCCAGTTTTACCCTCAATAGTTAAATAAAAAAGTTGAGAGTAGGACTCTGAAGACTGGAATCTTGCTGCTTATTGACTGTGTCTCTTTGATTGAGTTTTCAGATTTATAAAAGAAGGATAATGCCTTCGTTACAGAATATTGTGGGAATTGAAGTTTCCTATAATCCTGGAAAAACATTCTTTTGCAGTTAGAGTATAATTATAGTCAGCAGTTTAAAAAAGTCCCTTTTGATCTAGCCCCTGCCCATTCAATTTTAATATTCCATTTATCACTCCTTGCACATTCAGCCCTTATCCATGGGACTTCTTTTTTGCTCAAACACCAATATATTTCCTATATAAAGCCTGCCATTTTTCTTTTCATTTCACACTTGTCTATGCCATTCCAAGTGTCAAATCTTCTGATAACTTTTTAAAAAGTTCACCCTATCAGATGTTTTATACTTGCACACTTTATTTCTATCACCAACCAGCTGTTGTTGTTGAGTTGGAATTGACTTCTTTTTAATAATTTTTTTATTATTATTAATTTTTAATGAAAATTTAGAGACTTTGGATTTCCATTCATTCATTGTTGCACTTTTCTCCCTGCCCCCCCCCCCCCCCCCATACCCTCCTCTCTTTGAAAAGTAAAAGAGAAATTTTTTCACTGTTCTACAATCCCTCCCCACTGGTCTACTCCACTATGCAGCCTTCATTCTGGACTCCTGTCATGACAATAATACCCAATCACATATCCCTTTTAAACAGTTTTCTCCCTCATCTGCTTCAGTGTAGTATACATTATTTATCCCAACTTTCTCAGTCTCCCCACAACCCCGATGTCAGTCCTGTTTTACAACAGTGGGACTATGCAGTATTTGTCCTTTTGTGACTGAGATATTTCACTTAGCATAGTGTCCTCCAAGGTCACTCATTTTTAATAATATCGCATGAGTTCTTTGTTTTTCAATGCAGTGTAGTATTCCATTGTGTGAATACATCACAGCTGCTCTATCTATTTGTTTGTTGATGGGCACTTAGGTTGTTTCCAGCTGCTTGCTATTGTCAACAAAGCCGTGATAAACATGGGTGCGCATATATCTACTTGGGTGGCAGTTAAGGTCTTTTGCGGTATATTCCCAGTAGTGGAATTGCTGGGTCAAATGGTATCTCTATTTGCAACTTTTTGAGAAAGTGCCACACTTCCTCCCACAGTGGCTGCATTTTACACTCCCACCAACAGTGAATAAGGGTTCCAGGTTTTCCACAACCTCGCCAGCATTTGTTGCTTGCTATTTTGTTAAATTTTGCTATTCTTACAGTGGTGAGATGATATAGTTATTTTGATTTTCATCTCTCTTAGAGCTAGGGATTTTGAACATTTCTTCATGGGCTTGTTGGCCATCTGAATGTCTCCTGTGGTGAAGTGACTGTTCATATCCTGTGCCCTTTTTCAACTGAATTGTCTATCTTGTTGTGGTCCTCAAGTATTTTATAAATTCTAGATATAAGTCCCTTATCTGACATGTCATTACCAAATACTTTTTTCCCAGTCTGTTGGAGAAGTTTTTGTATGTGCAGAGGGATTTTATTCTTAAAAGGTCCCATTCATCTATTTTTATCCTCTCCTGGTTGTAGATTTTTCAGGATACTTGGAAGACTGTTTATGTTGTGAATTAGGACTTCTAGCATTGTTCCTAGATTTTCTTTAATGAAGTTTATAGTTCTTGGTTTTAGTCCTGGATCCATGATACACCTTGAGTTGGTTTTTGTATATGGAGTGAGGTGTGGATCTTGCTTGAGTCTTCTGCAGATATTTTTCCAATTTTGCCTACACCATTTGTTAAAAAGGATGTAGTTTCCCCACTTAACTGATTTAATCTGCTTGTCAAAAATCAGTTGGCCATAGGTAGATGGGCTGATTTCTGGGTTTTTAATTCTATTCCATTGATCTATGTATCTATCATTGTACCAATACCATGCTGTCTTAACCACCATATAGTAGGATTTGAAATCAGGGAGTGAGATGCCTCCTAACTTTTTTTCTATTTTTAAGGACTGCTTTCCTTATTCGAGGCTTCTTTCCATTCCAAATGAAACTGAAGATTGCCTTTTCCATCTCGTTGAAGAATGGGATTGGTATTTGTGTTGGGATTGCATTAAACGTGTAAATTACCTTTGGTAGTATTGCCTTTTTTCACAATATTGAGTCTTCCTATCCATGAGCAAGGGATATTTTCCCACTTCTCCAGGTCTCTCTCTCTTCCCACCCCCCCCCATAATTTAAAAAAAATAGATCCTGTGTTCTTCTGGTTAGATTTACTCCCAAGTATTTAATCTTGTGTTTAGCTATTGTGAAGAGTATTGTTTTTCTTAGCTCTGGCTCTGTATTCTCTTTGTCACTGTAGAGAAATTCAACTGATTTTTGTATGTTGATCTTGTATCCTGCTACTTTGCTGAATTGGTCAACTATGTCCACTAGTTTTCTTTCTGAGTCTTTAGGGTTTTCTAAGTATACTATCATATCATCTGCATAGAGAGATAATTTTACCTTCTCTTTGCTAATTTGATACCTCTTATTTCCTTCTGTTGTCTTATTGCTATCACTAAGACTTCCAACACAATATTGAATAAGAGAGGTGATAATGGGCATCCTTGCCTACTTCCTGGTCTTAAAGTGAATGCCTTTAACCTCTCTCCATTTAGAACAATGTTGGCTATTGGGTTTGCATAAATACTTTTTTACTATGTTAAAGATATTCCCCTCTAATCCTATTTTGCTGAGTGTTTTAATCAGGAAGTGGTGTTGGATTTTGTCAAAGGCCTTTTCTGCATCAATTTATAAGATCCTGTGGTTCTTGTTCTTTGGTTTGTTAATGTGATGATTACATTAATTGCTTTCCTTATGTTGAACCCTCCTTGCATCCCTGTTATGAATTCCTTTTGTTAATGGTGAATTATTTCTTTGATGTATCATTGAGTTCTATTGGCCAGTGTTTTATTCATGATTTTTGCATCTATGTTCATGAGAGATATTGGCCTATAGTTTTCTATTTTGGTGGTGTCTTTTCCTGGCTTTGGTATCAAGGATATGTTTGCTTCATAGAATGAGTCTGGGAGAATTCCATCTTTGTCTATTTTCTGAAATTGTTTATGTAGAATTGGTGACTTCTAATTGACACTAATAGCAGGTTGTCAAAGGCAATAAATTGCACAGCAGACTGTCCTTATGTATAACATCATTCTGCTTTATTTTTTTGATAGCTTACAATTATAACTATTTGAATATGTATTATTGATTTATTTACTTTGTTTTAATATAACACAAGTTTTGGGTCAAGTTGGTATAAAAATCATGGGGGGGGGTGGAGCGTTATTTCCCTCAAATCATCAAAATTCTGTGATTCATTACTTTATTTACTTAAATAGATCTGTTGTATTGTCATATACTATCAAGTGGGCACCAATCCACAGTTCACCCTCTGGCAAGTTTTCAGAGCCAGTTAATTGCCTGGGAGTAGATTACCCATCCTTCTCCCATTAAATATTTTAGAGTCCTAATTAGATCTTTTGAGTTGTGTTTTTGGAGAAGAGTACTGACTACCCCACGGATTATCCAAAGGACAGGCATATATGTCTTGAAGAAATTGCAATCAGTGTGCTTCTTAGAAATCTTTTGGTTTCTAAGGTTACCTTTAAGTAACCTTTTGTCGCAGATTTTTTATGCATCTTGTTAGGAGAGGCCAATACTTGGAAAAAGATGTCATGCTTGGCATGGTGGAGCGTCAGCAAAAGAGAGAAATACCTTCAACAAGATGGATTAACACAGTGACTGTAGCAATGAGCTTAAGAATAACAGATGGCGAGGATGGCAATCGGATAAGGCAGGGTTCAAATCCAGTGTTCATGGGGTTGGTCTCAATCATAGTAAATTCAATAGCCACTAACAACAGCAATTAGAACTTCTGGCAAGACTCTTAGGGAGGAATTTTGGCTAATGAATTAAAGGAAGAAGACAGTTCTTTCAAATTCAGAACCTTCTTTTAGCATGTGCAAAGACAGTAGCATTATCTAAGGACACTATACTGAGTCATCAGATTAATGTCAATTTGCAAATGAAAGAAGATAAGCAAATCTTTCAGATAAAGGATGTTGTATTTCATTTAATAATAACTCCTTACTTTTTCCAGGGTTGTGTAATGGCAACAACTGGTTTAATTCTTTTACAAGGAAAGCTCTCTGAAGAAAGAAAGAATGACAGCACCCATTCAAAATCTAAAGAATACACATGGTGGCTTCTCTGCTAAGGCCCACAAATTTCAAGAGGCCACACAAATCAAGTCCAAACCTTCAGCTCAGCTTTCTGACTCGAGGGGACACTTAGGGCTTGACTGAATCACAGTAGTCCTGCATAGGATTTAGAATCAGAAAGGCTGAATTTGGGGAGTGACTTGGCCATTTATGAGCCATGTGGGACCTTAGGCAAGCCATTTTACAATTTCTTAGCCTATAATCCCTCTGCTGTAAAAGAAAGATAAACTTGACATCTACCTCATGGGGTTGTTGGGAGGATTAAATGAGATTCTATATGGGGAAAACACTTGGTAAAGGGTAAAGTGTTATATAAATATCCCACATTTTAAATCCTGCTCTCCTTTATCACTGAACCTGCTGCCAAAGGAATTATTACATTGCCTCTTTTGGCAGATGGGCTTGCAACACTCAGAGCACTGAGCCCTAACTGGGAAAGTAAATATATAACCAGGGCACAGTGCCTCTCCTTCCTGAGCCCATGGCAGGCAGTGCTAATCAATCACACCACTTTTCTTACTGAGTCTGGGTTCAATCTCAAAATTCCTGCCAGTGCTTTTCAGCAGCTATCATCAATTGCTGATGTTGGCATGGGAGATAAAGCCGACAGGCCATCCTGTTAAAGCCTCTGAGATATGTGACCAAAGCATCCCACACTTTCTTCTGTGTTGTCTAGATTAGGCACACGAAGTAGAACGCAAGCACGTGGAAAAGTCAGCCTGCAGTGAACGAGTCACGCCACAATCCACACACATACAGAGACAGGGCTGGCTCTGGTTCTCTCATTTATTATGTCTGAGTTAATTTCATAGTGGAACAAAAGCAAATGTTCAGGGAAATGTTAGCAACAGCACAATTTATGATAAATCAAATTGCCTGAAGAGATGTGTTAAAGGGTTTTGGAGAGAACAAAGGCTCTGGGACTGAGTGAGCAATGAGATGCCAACTTAGCAGTGGAACTGGTTGGAGTGTGTACAGCATGTAACTGGATCAATCCCTTAATTGTTTTATGTTTTTCTATCAAATAGGATAATTAGAAGACATTTTGATTCTCAGTTGCATCGATTCTTTCCTTAGGCTTTGAGAAGAAATGTGTCATATAGAGAGATCTCTGTTGCTACGAAATCACTTTTCTTTTCAGTTTTTGAAGGAGGGAGTGAGAGTTGTTTGTGGATATAACCACAGGCCATTCCTTGGCAATCTTTGTTGTTGTTGTTATGTGCTGTCAAGTTGCCTGCAATCTATGTGTCAGTTAACAACCCCATAGCCATCAAGTCCGTTCCATCTTATAGCAATCTATAATACAGAATAGAACGGTCTCATAGGACATGCAAGTCTGGAAATCTTTATAGGAGCAGATTTTCTCTCTCCTGTGGAGTAGCTTGGAAATCGGAGCTGCTGGCCTTTTGGTTAACAGCTGAGCCTTTAATCTCTGTACCACTAGAGCTCTTCATGTCAGATGGCAAGATCAGATGAACAGGGGTGGACTTGTACAGCTCAAGCATCCATGCTTGCAATTAGAAGTCAATTTCTTTTATTCAGCTCCAATTTGAGTTTGCCAGGAGTCGAGGAACCTATTCTATTCATTTACCAAGGACAAGCAATCTCACAGTTCATGGGACACTGCACTCGCCCATTACTCAAGCTGTTGAAGGAGCCGTTGAAGCTCCCTGCCTTGTCCCATCAGGGACAGAGCCAAAGAAAGTCTTACACTTAGGCATGTTTTCGTAATTGTAATAGAAAGATAACGTTTCATATGCAGAACTAGAACTACCACTTACTCCTTTACCAGCCTAATTTTCCAAGAGAAAAATGAACCATTTCCATACTGACAAATATTTAAGTCCCAGAGGCCCAAACTCATTAAAAATTAATGTCGAGAACAAAAGTATAAAAATTCTATATTTTCTAAGCTAGAAATGGATGTTATTATTTGTTCTAAAGCCCTAACCTTTAGGTCCAATTCAAGAAGTTTTGTTTTAAAAAAAAATGGATCTTTATTTTGGAGAAAGGAGACTAGAAATCTCAAATTCACTGCAGTATGTCCATTCCAAGTCATGGAGACCCTCTGTCAGGTTTCCGAGCCTTTAAATCATAGTGGGTGGAGATGACATAGAGATCTTCCATCCACTGGGCCTTTTGTTTAGCAGCAGAACTTGAGAAGGCCTATACTGTCTGCTACTCCTGATTACTAGCTGATCCTTTCATTAGCTGTTTTTTACTTCAGTATTGAGTACGAATTAAGATTGGCCATCCACTTCCGAAATATAATAGGCTTTTGAAAACCCTATGTACAATAGAGCACAGTTAGAGTAGACTATCTGAGGTAATGTAGAAATCAGTGAGGGGAAGACCTCGGATGAGATGAACTGATACAATAGAATGGCTCAAGTTATAAGTCACACTTCAGAGCTGTTGGATATAGTGTCACTATGAGTCACAGGCACTTTGATGGTACATAACAATAACAGCAACATTGAGTAATTAGCAAAATCATCATAGTTCATTGAAACACTTTTTTTTTGGTTTTCATTTTGTCTTTCTCCTTTGATCCTCCCATGATAATGTTGGCAACAGCAACATATATTTTTAGGCATAATAAGGAGACTTTCATGAGTTAAGACTCTCAATCAAGGTTACACAGCTAGAAGGTGCAAAAATGTACCTTGAATAAAAATGAATAAAAACTTGAATAAGAAGTTGATTTATACTGACACATTCCCACATATAATGATTTAAAAAAGAAACTGTTTTCAGTTAATAATATGTTAGAATAAGGCTTTACCTCTCCCCCTTTAAACTAAGGTCTTCTCCATCTGAGAGCTGGACAATGAATAAGGATTCCAGAAAAATTGACACCCTTGAACTGTGCTGTTGGAGAAGAGTGCTGAATTTCCTATGGACTGCCAAAAGAGCAAACAGATATGTTTTGGAAAAGGCGCAGGCACAGTGTTCCTTGGAGGAAAAGATGATGAAGCTTCCTCTCACATACTCTGGGCATATTGCTAAGAAAGGTTATTCCTTAAAAAGGGATATCATGGTTGGAAAGGTGGAGAGGTGGTGAAGGAGAGGAAGACCCTCGATTAAGTGGATTGACATGGTGATTACAACAATGGACTTGAGTGTGTCAGCTATTGTGATGATGACACAGGAAAGGACAGGGTTCAGATCTGTTGTTCATAGGGTCACTGTGACTCACACATTCAACTTGATGGCACTCAACAACAACAACAACAACAACAACAACAACAAGGCTAGGAGAGTTAGCTAAGGGAATTCTAATGAGTGGAGAGTTGCACCTCCAACCCAAAGGCTGGCAGCTTTAATTTATCAGCTGTTCTGAGAGAAAGATGTGTAATCTCTTCCTGTGAGATTGATAGCCTTTGAACACCCTCTGGAGTTCCAACTCAATAGCACATAATAACAATAACAACTATAGGAGAGTGAACTAAGAAGATACACATGAGAAACATAAAACCTACATATCAGAGAGAACAAATCTAAAGGAGTCAGAGATGTCAAGTTTAGGATTGGGTACAGGTGACATAAAAATAAAAGCTGTTGAGAATAAACAAGATGACACTCTGAGCAACTTATTTATGTATCAGTTGGCATTTGTATTACACCTTGGAAGTGAGACATTTTGTGATTTCTCAAGGGTTTATTTTTGGTGTTTTTATTCTTCTTTTATTTCTGAGTTTTATTCAGCTGGTCTACTGGACCAGAAACTAAGAGGACAGGTTATTTTTTTTTTTCTAATGTTGGTGGAAATTGTGTGAAATCCTTCCAGGCTGAGTTCCTGACTGATTCTTTTCCTGCCATTGACTGGCTGGCACTAGTCAGAAGCTAGAAAAGAGCAAATAGGTTGGAGGTTGCCAGTGAGGCAGAGAGTGACAGAATACATGTAGTTTGTTCCCAATATTGTAGAGTATCCTTACACTTAAATTCAACATGCCATCTGAATGGAAACTGGACCTGTTTTAGAATGAAGAAAGCATGTGGCTAAAGCCAAGCAAGGAAGGGAAATTGCTGCCAAAACCCATCAAAACAAGGGACAGATTTCTGTAGCTGACTCATTAAAAGAACCAGTCAATGATCAGAACAGCAAAATAGGGTCCTAGATTGAGCCTAGCACATTAATGATTCTTATATAATGTACACTTACTATGTGCCAGACATACATACAATTACTTGCAAGTATACTTTCATTACGCTGCAAAACACTTTAAAATGGTTATTATAAGGGTCATTTTTATAGAGGAGAGAACTGTTGTTCAGCAAGAGACTGGTTTATTCAAAGTCAGACAAGTAGGAGAAAGAACAAGGTTTAAGCCAAGTTCCTGGCTCTAAAGTTGATACACTTAGCAAGCATACTAAATTTGCTTTTCATTATATATAGTGGTTGGCCAATGAGTTTGATTATTATGAACTATATTTCATAACTTTGTTGCAAGTCTTTTTTTAGCCATGTCAGCAACCTAATACAGCTGGCTTTGCCAACTGTTTTTATTATGTTTATCGTTATATATTGCTCAACTCATTTTTAACACTATTGGAAACAATTGCAAACATATTCTTTTTACATCTTGAACTTTACAACCTCCATTTAGTAGTCGTCAACTCCCTGGATACCAGTGTTTAGTCAGCTTGTATAATCTTAGAGAACTTTTATTGGCCTCATAATGTCCACTGGACATAGAGAGAGCTCTGTTGACCTAATGGATAGAAAGCTATGCTATCAAGCCAAAAGTGGGTGATTTTAATTTGTAACCCTTCAGTTCTGGTTTTAATTGTTTTTGGTCAAACATTCTTCTAAGTGGTATAGCACTGGTCTGTCTACTTACTGTACAGAGGTAACTTGTGGTTGCTGTGATTCTAAACACTGTGACGCTGATGTGTCAAATGTGATAACAGTTACCCATGGTAGACAGTGTTTGGTGGAGCCTCCTGATTAAAAGAAGCTTGGAATCAGGAATGGCATCCACTTCCAAAATAGCTTGCCTCTGGAAACTCCATGAACTTAGAAAAAGGATGAAAATTGTATGAATCCTCAGGTCTTTAGTTCATAGGGTCGCTATGAGTCTTCTACAACTCAATGGCACTTAACAACAACAACGATGTCCACAGGGCATCATGGATGACAGCAGTTCAACGTGGTAAGCACAGCTCTAAGGAGTAAGTAAGTGTGGAAACTACCGAACAATATCATTGATTTCACAGGCAAGCAAGATTCTACTGAAGATTATCCAAAAACGACTGGAACAGCACATCAGCAGAGAACTGCCAAAAGTCCAGGCTGGGTTTAGAAAGGGTCGTGGTACAAGGGATATTGTAGCTGATGTTAGATGGATCTCAGCTGAAAGCAGGGAATACCAGAAGAATGTCTATCTGTGTTTCATTGATTATGCAAAGGCATTTGACTGTGTGGATCATAACAAACTGTGGCTGACTCTGAGAAGAATGGGAATCCCAGAACATTTGATAGTGCTAATGCGAAACCTATACTTGGACCAAGAGGCAGTTGTCAGAACAGAGCAGGGTAACACTGCATGGTTCAAAATTGGGAAGGGTGTATGCCAGGGATGTGTCCTGTCTCCATACCTTTTCAACCTGTATGCAGAGCAGATTATCTGGGAGGCTGGGCTCTATGAGGAGAATTGTGGCATCAGGATTGGTGGAAGATCTATTAACAATCTGCGTTATGCAGATGACACAACCCTGCTTGCTGAAACTGAGGAGGACCTCATGCACTTGCTGCAAAGGGTCAAGGACTGCAGCCTTCAGTATGGACTGAGACTCAATGTCAAGAAGACAAAGGTTCTCACCACTGGACCAATTGGTAGCATCAGGATGGATGGTGAAGAGATTGAGATTGTTCACAGCTTCAGTTTGCTCACCTCCACGGTCAACACTCTTGACACCAGCAGCCAGGAAATAAAAAAAAAAACGTATCACGATGGGAAAGTCTATTGTTAGGGACCTCTCTAAAGTACTCAAGAGCAACAGTGTCTCTCTGGAGACTAAGGTGCACCTGATACGTGCCATGGTCTTTGCAATCGCTTGTTATGCATCAGAGCATTGGACAATGACTAGGGAGGACAGAAGGAGAATTGATGTCTTTGAGCTGTGGTGCTGGAAAAGAGTATTCAATGTACCATGGACTGCCAAAAAAACAAACAGATTATCCTAGAGAGGATTAAAACAAGCAGCTCCTTGGAGGCAAGGATTCTGGGGCTTCGTCTGACATACTTTTGGCATGTTGCAAGGAGGGACAGGTCCTTGGAGAGGGACATCATGCTTGGGAGGGTGGACGGATGGCGCAAGACCCTCTATGAGATGGAGTGATTCAGTGACTGGGGTAATCGGGATGGGTGTGTCAGAGGCAGTGCGATTGGCACAGGATAGAGCAGGGTTTAGGGCTGTTGTACATAGGGTCGCTATGAGTCGTAAACGACTCGACGGCACATAAGAACAACAACATGGTACTAAGGATATAATTGTTGACTTCAAACAATCTTACTTGGATGCAGAGTACCAGAAGGATGTCCATTTATGTTTCATCAATAATGTAAGGACTGCGTGGATCACAAGAAATTGTGGCTGATAGTGAAAAGACTGGAAATCCCAGAATGTTTGACTATGATCATGTGAAACCTATACCTAGACCAAGAAGCTATTCTCCAAACAGAGTAAGAGAACATTGCATGGTTCAAAATCAACAAAGGAGTACATCAGGGATGTAGTCTTTCTCCATACTTTTTCAATCTATATGCTGAATAGGTAATTCTAGAGGCTGGACTTTATGAAAACAAATGTGGCATCAGGATTTAGGAAGACTCATCAACAATCTTCTTTATGCAGATAACACAACCTTGCTTGTCGAAACCAAGGAGGATGTGAAACATTTTCTGAAGAAGATCAAAGACTAAAACCTTCAATATGGATTGCATCTCAACATCAAGAAAACAAAGATCCTCACCACTGGGCCAGTGTGCAAAATCACGACAGATAGAGGAAAAAAAAATTGAAGCTGTTAATGATTTCATCTTGTTCAGATCCACAATCAACACTCTTGGCATCATCAGTTAGTAAATCAAAAGATAAATTGCATTGGGAAAATTTGCTGTCAGGGACCTCTCCAATTGCTTGCTGTGAATCTGAGAGCTGGACAATGAATAGTGATGAAAGAAAAAGAATCAATGTCTTTGAGTTGTGGTGCTGAAGAAGAGTATTGAACGTACCATAGACTTCCCGGAGAACAAATACGTATGTCCTGGAAAGAGTAAAACCAGGTTACTCTTTGGAAGCAAGAATTTTGAAGCTTTGTCTCACATACCTTGGGGCATGTTGTCAAGAGGGACCTGTTCTTGAAGGATGTCATGCTTGGAAGAGTAGAGGGACAGGGTAGGAGAGCAAAACCCTGGATAAGATCGATTGACACAGTGACTATGATAATGGCGTCAAGTGTCACAATCAGAGACGATGAAGTTCCCTCAGAACAGGGCAAGGTTCAACATCCTTGTTCATAGAGTTGTTATAAGTTGTAGTTTTTTTCAACAGCATACAACAATAAAAACAGCAACAACCAAAAGAACAAACAAACCTATCTTGGAAGAAGTGTGACCAGAGTGCTCCTTAGAGACAAGAATAGTAAAACTTCATCTCACACATTTGGACATGTTATGACGAGAGCCCAGTTCTTGGGAAAAGGCATTATTCTGGGAAAAGTAGCATGTTAGCTAAAGAAAGGAAGACCTTCAATGAGAGAGACTGACAGTGACTACAAAGGGCTGGGCCTTAATGGAGATGGTGATTATGGCTCAGGATATGGCAAGCCTCAGATCTGTTATTTACAGGGTGGCTGTGACTTGTAAGTGACTCAACAGCACTTAATAGCAGTATCGGAGAATTTTGTTGGCTACACTAACGTAGGGAGCAGATCAGTGTCTTTACTACTACATAGTCACAGCACTGCTTGTTGAGGGTGAATTAGCAAACTTTAGATAAGCAGCTGGAGGCTTTTACAGAGTCATTAGGGCAGCTTCTGGCTGGCATAGAAGAAAGAGGTCAATTCTGCTTTCCTTCAACATTTTTAAGGTAAGAAATTCCCCCAGTCATGACTTCTTGT
This sequence comes from Elephantulus edwardii, assembly GCF_000299155.1. Classification (NCBI taxonomy): domain Eukaryota; kingdom Metazoa; phylum Chordata; class Mammalia; order Macroscelidea; family Macroscelididae; genus Elephantulus; species Elephantulus edwardii. The sequence continues at coordinate 1,807,136 of NW_006399982.1, forward strand.
TGTTAATTCCCACTGAGTATGAATCAACTCATATCTGACCCTCCAGCTGGTTTTCAGGGGCTGGAAATCACAGGGGAGGGAATTGAACATCTCCCACCCATAGAACAGCTGATGGATTCAAACTGCCTGCCTTTGGATTGGCAGCGAAATGCTCTACCCACTAGGCCATCAGAGCTCCCCAAACATGAGATGGGAGATACTGAGATGCTGAGTGGTCAAAACGTGACATATGTTATCTATGCCTCCTCTACATTTTCTAAATTAGTTTATCTTTTCTCAAATTCGAACTCATACTCGGTATTTTGAAGATGGTTATGCTTTTTTTTGTTTAATTTCTTAAAGGTCCCCTCCCCAAGTTTCTGAGATCCAAAAACCATTCTTATACCATTCTTAAACTCTTTTCAAAGATTTGTTGGGGAGAGGAGCACACTGCTAAAACCATAAGTCAAGAACCTAATCCAATAAAGTGCATTTCAGTTTGAGGGTTGAAAGGACACATTTATATTTAACTCACTCAGTCAGAAAAAAGTACACTTGCTTAAGATATGAATATGCAGAAAAATTGAAAAGAGGTACTACAGAGTGCTGACTAAGTAGATGGTACATAGAAACCCTTTTTATTTTGGATTGCATCTGTCTTACAATAAATAGTGCAAATATTAAACATTCAGAAAAAAGGCTAGTAAGAAATTACTTAGAATAGCAGATGTTCCATGTTCTTAAAGAATGACCAAAAGAATAATTTAGAACAAGCTACTTTTTATTCATTTTCATGAGGTCTGCTTGGAATTAAGCTAATGAGCAAGTTACTTCAGTATAGACCTTGATTCTCTATGGGTAATTATTTAGTTTAACAAAGAAGCTCTTTCTTTTGGACAGTTAAAATGGATATGTGTGTGTGAGTTTCTGTAACAATGACTTTTTTATTAGCTAAAATTTTCATAGCATAGATGTTGGTCATACAGATATCTCATATATAAGATCACAAATTATTGGGCTAAAATTTAATTAGTATTTTATTGGTTGGGATTTATAATCTAAGGAAAAAAATGGGACACACTCTAATTTATAGTCTCTCCTTTCAAACATGCAACTTAAAACAAGAAAAAGTTTTAAATACAAATTTAAAAACACAAATAGAAATGGAAATGTGAAAACCATAGATAAATCAAGGACACCTGAAAGCACATAGATTAATTTTGTGGTGGTTTGTTTTTGTTTTTATTTTTGTTTTTTACTTAGAAAGGCAGAACAAGTTGTAACTTAAACAAGCAGGAATGAGTTAATGAACACTACAGAGTTTTGAGAAGGTTTAATAACCCATGATTGATACCAGGAATCATTGAAGATGTACAAATTTGAGCTGAAAAAAGTTTGAGAGAAAAGTTTTATAAAGAACCTTTCTATTATCAAGTCTTCATTTTCTTCTCCAGCAGAAGACTAAAGATTTACTATCTGAAGGCAAAGAAATACAGCTTTAGACTAAGAGATGATAGACAGTGACATCTCTGAGTAGACTTCAGATGCCTACTGGTTGACCATCTTTTGCTTTACAGTTGGACATGTATGCTAACAGATTGTGTCACAGAGAAAATGTAAAAGATGGACAATAAATAAACATTATAACAGAACTATTGATGTTTTTACACTGTGGAGTTAATGAAGAACATTGAGTATACCATGGACCACCAGAAAAACAAATGCATCTCCCTTGAAGAATATTCAGCCAGAACGTTCAGGATGAGCCAGTTTCTGGAGAAGGGCATAATGCTTGGAAATGAAGAGGGTCATCCAAAAGAGGAGGGCCTTCCACATGAAGGGTTGGCCATTAGGGCAAAAATGGGCACAGTAGAGACCTTGAATATGGCACATGGTTGGCAGGGCTTTGTTCTGTCATACACAGAGATGCTAAAACTAAAAGTCAGAGCCTCCTCTACAGCAAATAGTAGCAATAACAACATGACTAAGGGACACCAGGCACAAGAATGTAGAAGGAAGAGAAGATTACCCAAAGTTTCCTTCCACTGTGGAGAGTCCAAGTCATAGCAAGCTTCCGTCAAGTTTCCGAAGCTGTAAATCTTGTAATGACTCTCTACTTTTTTCTTTACCATATAAAAAATACATAATAATTTACAGTCATGACCAATAATAATCAGAATTTACGCTGACAGTAGAGCCACAGCAGAGTCTGACAGTAGAGCCACAGCAGAGTCCTAGCAGAGCCCAGTTGTAGTTACCAGCACCAGGTCATAGTAAAGTGAGGAGTTCTAGGCTTCTTCTGCTGATTGTGTATGTTAAATAGAAGCCTTATTTATATCCTCCAAACCAAAACCACACAATCACTCTTATCCAGTCAGTTCCAACTCATGGTGACCCTCTAACAGGTAACCAAAAATAGAAATCTTTATAGGAAGAGACTTCTTACCATTCTCCTGAAGAACAACTGATAGATTGAAACTACTAGCAGCAAATGTCCAACCACAACTGAGTGGATTGAGAAATTGTGGTACATTAACACAATGGAATACCATGCAGCACTCAGGAGCAATACTTTTGAAAAATACTACATTACTTGGGAGAGACTGGAGAGCATTGTGCTAAGTGAACTAAGTCAGTCTCACAAGGACAGATACTGAATAAAACCATTATTATAAAAATAGAAGGGTAACTATTAAAACATGTATACAGACACAAAGGGAGAAGGGGTGGATTCAGAGGGGTTTGGATGGGTAAGGGCAAAACCACAGAGTTTCACAATTTGGTAGTGGAGTGAGGAGGTGAAGAAAAGGAGAAGGATCCAGTGGGGACCAATAAAGACAGGGTAATGATGGGCATATTCCAATGGAGATAAATTTTATAAAACATAATGCATGCGAATGATGGCATGAAACACAATATGAATGAAGAATAGTGTGAAACACAGTGTATATGAGCCTTGTAAGCAAAGAAATATATATTTTTAAGTTACTTTAAATAAGCAAACAAAAACCAAAAGCCACAAAACTACTGACAGCCCAATTTATAATACACTTTAATACTAGGAATCCTGCTTATACTTTCAGACAGATAAAACAGAAAAAGATATTCTGCAGGTTAATGAACTGGCCTAATTTTAAAAAAGTATGTCACTTTGAATATTAAGGCACACTTTAATGAAGTCATGCTATTTTCAACTGCCTCATTTTCTTGGGAAAACTGAACAATATATTTAAAAAAAAACAACGAAGGAATTGATGACTTTGAATTCTATGTTGGTAAAGGATATTAAAAATATCACGGGCTGTCAAAGGCACAAACAACTATCTCTTGAAAAACGTGCAGCCAGAACGCTCCTTACATGTGAGAATGACAAGGCTTCATCTTATGCATTTTGTGTCTGCTATCAGGAGGGTTCAAACTCTGAAGAAGGCCAACAAGTTCGGTAAAGAGAAAGATCCACAATAGGATGGAGAGACACAGTGACTGTACCAAGGTGTTCAAACACAGCAACACGTGTGAGAAGATTCAGAACTAAGGTATATTTTGTTCTGTTGTGCATAGACTCTACAGGATAAAAACAACAGCAAACAATAGGAAAGAGCATAGATATTGACGTTTTTGATTCCCAATATAACCCTTAAATCTCCCCTGATCATTTTATAATACATAAAAACAGACAAAAATTTTTTAAATTATTAAAATAATTTTTGAATCACAATGATGAACACCATAGGTGCTGTTGTTTGTTGCTTACCAATCAGGAACTGACTCATAGCTGGCACTCCAGAGGCTTTTCAGAGGCTATAAATCACAAGAGAGGAAACTACCTATTTCTTTCCTGTGGAGCAGTTGGTAGAAAGTTGTGCCTTTGGGTTGACAGTGCAACTCCTTACCACTAAGCTACCAGAACTCTCTTTAAGTACTAGAGATGTAGAAATAAACACAATGGACAAAGATCCTGAAGCTTATATAACCCGTGTTCCATTAGTATCCTGTACTACAGAAGGCATATTACAATGCTGTTGTTACGTATTATCCAGTAGATTCTATCTCTCAGGGATCCTCTCTGCAACAGAATAAACTCTTCCTGGTATTACACCTACCTCACAATTATTGTTATGCTTCCAACTATTACAGTCACTGTGTCAACTCATTTTTAACTATTCTCCAGGAACTGATCTCTCCTGATAACATGAACAAAATTTGTGAGTTAAGTCACATCATCCTGACTTCTAAACCCCATTCTGGTAGTAGTTTCTCCAAGACTACATCCTTTTGGCAGTATGTGACACAGTAAACATTTATCATCAACATCACATTTTAAATTTGCCAGCTCATCTGTGATATTCTTCATTCATTTCTCAGTTTTCCCATGCATGTAAGCCTTTTAAAAACACTCTGGTTTTAGTGCAGCACACTCTAGTCCTTCAAGTGATATGTTTTGCTTTTGCTCACTTTAAAGACTGGATTTTTTTAAAGCAGGTATGAACAGTACAATATGTCTTTGATTTCTTAATGTTTCCTTCGATGTTGACTGTGAACTGAAGTAACATGAAATCCTTGAGAACGTCAATCTTTACTCCAATTATCATGATATTACTTATTGCTCAGATTGTGAGCAATCTTTTCTTTATGTTGATTTGTAATCGATACTGAACAATGTAGTCTTGATCTTCATCACTAAGTGCTTCAAGTCATTTTCAGCCAGCAAGTCTGTGTTATTGGCATATCACAAGTTGTAACTTAGTCTTGCTCTACTTCTGATGCTGCATTCTTTTTGTGAATGCTGCATTTTTTTTAGAAGTCCAATTTATCACATTATTTGGTCAGTACACAGATCAGCTAAGTTTTGTAAAAGGATGAAAACCTAATGCATATCTTTCCTGATTTTAAGCTTTGCAGCAGTCCCTTGTTCTGTCTGACAGCAGCTTCTTATCTATAAGCATGAACAGAATTGAGGGTACTGGGATTTCCATTCTTCTCAATATTAGCCATAATTTGTTATGATCCACATAGTCCAATGCCTTTCCATAATCAATAAAACACAAGTAAACATGTTTCTGGCATTCTCTTCTTTCAGCTAAGATCTTCTGGCATCAGCAATGATATCCATTTTTCTACTTCCTCTTTTGAGTATGGCTTTAATTTTTGCTGGTTCCCTTTTGATATACTGCTGCAGCAATTATTGCATTCTCTTCAGTAAAACTTTTCTTGAATGCCACATTAATAATTTTTGTTTAAATTTTCCATATTGTGCTGGATAACCTGTCTTTGGAATTGGCACAAATATAAATCTCTTCTGGTCAATTTGCCATGTAGATTTTGTCTTCTAAAATCTTGACTGTGCTAAAGCATAATTGTAACTATTTGTAACTGGATTTCAACTGATATGACATTAATTCCTTGGTTTTTTTGACAATGACTTCATTGTAGCTTGGCTGCCTTGTTCAATACAATCCATTCTTAATAACGTTGTTGTTGTTTTCTCCCATTAAGTCAGACCAATTCATAGCTTATCCTCCAGTGGGTTTCAATTGGACTGTAAGTTGCATGGGATTGAGGGTACCCCTTTTTCCTCTGAGGAGCAACTGGTGTATTTGAACTGCCTGCCTGTGGGTTGGCAGAGTAACTACTTAGCCACTATTTCACCAGTGCTCACTTCTTAATGAATTGTTACCTTTTAAAATGATTGAACATCAGCCAATTCTTTTTGGTGCTGTGATTCTGTTTATTCCTGTCATCCTTTTTTGTTAATACTTTCTGCATTATTCAATAATTTACCCATAAAACTCTTCAGTACTGCAACTTGAAGCTTGAATGCCAAGTGTATTCTTGGTTTTTGGTTTGTTTTCTAACTCCAGATTTTTATAATTTCATTTTAGTATTTTGTCTTCTTTAGCCATCTTTTGAAATCTTTTGTTCATTTCTTTTACTTCACAATTTTTCCTTTAGGTATTTCATATCAAATAACCAGTTTTAAAGTCTTTCCTCATGTTCAATTTAGTCTTTTCTTTCTTTTATCTCTTTAGTGACATTTTCCTTTATTTATGGATGATTTCCCTGATGCCATCTTACAACTCATCGAGTCTTCTATCATTAATGATCTCTATGTGTCAAATATGTGCTTGAGATAGTCTCTAAATTCACCAAGTAAGATATATACTCAAGGTCATAGTTTGGCTTTTGTAGAATTATGTTTATTTTCTTAACTTTCAATTTGAACTACTTGCCAACATCAGTCTAGAAACTAAGGTGTACCTGGTACAGGCCATGGTCTTTGCAATTGCTTGATTTATATCGGAGAGCTGGACAATGGCTAAGGATGACAGACAAAGAATCTATGCCTTTGAGTTGTGGTTACGGAAAACAGTATTGAACATTCCACGGATTGCCAAGAAAACTGATTTATCTTTGAGAGGGTGAAAGCAGCTTGCTCCTTGGTGGTAAGGATTTTAGGCATGTTGCCAGAAAGGACCAGTCCTATTTCTTTCCTGTGGAGCAGTTGGTAGAAAGTTGTGCCTTTGGGTTGACAGTGCAACTCCTTACCACTAAGCTACCAGAACTCTCTTTAAGTACTAGAGATGTAGAAATTAACACAATGGACAAAGATCCTGAAGCTTATATAACCCGTGTTCCATTAGTATCCTGTACTACAGAAGGCATATTACAATGCTGTTGTTACGTATTATCCAGTAGATTCTATCTCTCAGGGATCCTCTCTGCAACAGAATAAACTCTTCCTGGTATTACACCTACCTCACAATTATTGTTGTGCTTCCAACTATTACAGTCACTGTGTCAACTCATTTTTAACTATTCTCCAGGAACTGATCTCTCCTGATAACATGAACAAAATTTGTGAGTTAAGTCACATCATCCTGACTTCTAAACCCCATTCTGGTAGTAGTTTCTCCAAGACTACATCCTTTTGGCAGTAGTTTGAAGACTAAGCTGTGCCTTATTCAGGCCATGGTCTTTTCATTCACTTGTTATGCATCTGAGAGGTGGACAGTAAATAAAAATGTCATTAAAGAATCAATGCCTTTAAGTTGGAGTGTTGGAGAAGAGAACTGAATATCCCATGGACTGCCAAAAGAATGAACAGATAGGTCTTAGAGAAAGTACAGCTAGAGTGTTCAAAGACAACAAAGCTTTCTCTTACATACTTTGGGCACGGTTACTAAGAGAGGCTATTCCTTGGAGAGGGACATCATGCTTGAAAAAGTAGAGGGTAAGAAAAAGAGAAGAAAACTCTCAAGTAGATGGAATGGCACAATGACTGTAACGATGGGTTCAAGTACATCAGAAATGGTAAGGACGGCACAGGAAAGGGAAAGTTTCAAATCCATTGTTCACAGGGTCACTATGGGTCACAGTGGATGCAATACATCAAATGACAATAATGCTATTTTTTTTAGATATTGCTGTAAAATTGGTATAGCATGCTTTGGAAGTATCTGTGAGGAGGGTGAGGGAACAGTTGACAAACAAATGTAGAAGGTTCAAGTTAATTGTGTTAAAATATGATATGTACATAAATTTAGAGAAACACTAAAACATGAATATTACATGAACACATATCTCGTTCTTTAGACATAAGTACATATCTATCTCCCAATGTAGGGAGATTTGGTAGACCATTGGGAAAGGGGTTACTCTGCCAACATAAAGACAAGAAGTATGAATCTACTAGCTACTCTGAGGGTGAGAAATGGGCAATCTTGTGTGCGATTTATAGCCTCTGAAAACCTGTTGGAGCGTGAGCTATGGGCTGGTTCCAACTCAATGGCACATAGCAACAGCAACATAATCTACCTATGTTACTACTTATGTGTGTGTGTGTGTGTGTGTGTGTGTGTACTATTGTTTCAGGAACATATATGTAATAGTATTTACCAAAATATCCCTTATTGTCCTGTACTTTTTAGTGTCATTACTAACTTTGGTGAAGTTGTTCTGATTTGACCTCTTTAAAATGTATTTTTTAATTATTATTAATTTTAACGAAAATTTACAGAGACTTTGGATTTCCATTCATTCATTATTATACTTTTCTCCCTGCCCACCTATCCCCCCAGTTTTCTCTTCTCTTTGAAAAGCAAAAGAAAAATTCTTTTATTGTTATACAATCCTTCCCCCCAAGTCCACTCCACTATGCAGCCTTCATTCTGGACTCCTGTCATGACAATAATACCCAATCATATATCTCCCTTAAATAGCTTTCTCCCTCATCTGTTTCAATTCAGTAATCACAATTTATCCCACTTTTATCAGTCTCTCCCCAAGCCCGATGTCAGTCCCATTTCACAACAGCGACACTATGCTGTATTTATTTGTCCTTTTGTGACCAAGACATCTCACACATCCATTTTGTATAATATTGCATGAGTTCCTTATTTTTCAATGTAGTGTAGTATTCCATTGTGTAAATATACCAGAGCTTCTCTATCCATTTGTTTGTTGATGGGCACTTGGGTATTTCCAACTCTTTTCTATTGTGAACAAAGCCCCGATAAGCATGTGTCTGTTTGGGTGGCAGCTATGGTTTCTTTGGGGTATATTCCCAGTAGTTGAATTGCTGGGTCAAATGATATTTCTATTTGCAATTTTTTGCAAAAAAAATTCCATAGCAGTTGCACCATTTTACACTCCCAGCAGCAGTAAATAAAGGTTCCAGTTTCTCCGCAACCTCGCCAGCATTTATTGTTTGCTGTTCTGCTAAATTTTGTTATTCTTGTTGGGGTGAGATGATATCTCTTAGTTGCTTTGAAGATTTGACCCATCTTTCATTTACTTGTTCTATTTCCCAAAATGAGAAGTATCTACTAACTAGAAAGTGACTCCTGTTTCCTTCTCATATGTGATAACCACCAAACAATGTTGATTTCTATATGTATACCTATTTTTTTGTCTTCCGTAAATGTGGGTTAAAATCATTTATATTATGATTGACAGAGTTCACTCAGCAGATTTATTTAAGTTAGGAGATATTTCATGGACTCTGTATTATTTATAACTCTGCATTCCATTGTATGTCTGTACCATATTTTATCTATTCACTTGTTGATAGGCACCTAGATGGTTTCCATCTTTTTGTTACTGTGAATATTATGCCATGACTACGAGTGTGCAGATGTCCGTTGATGTCATTACTCCTATATATTTAGAATATATATACCCTAGGAGTGGGATTGTTATAAGGTATTTCTGTTTTCCCAATTTCGAGAAAGCACTATGCCTTTTTTTTTATGGTGATTAGACCACTTTACAATTCTAACAGCAGTAGATAAAGGTTGTAATTTGCTCATAATTTCAACAACATTTTTCTTTTACTTTCTTGAACTTTGCTGCTAATGCTAGGATTAGATCAGATATCAGAGCTTTGATTTGCATCTTTCTAATAACTGATGGTGGTGAATATTTCTTAATGTGGTTGGTTGTTTAATGAATGTCTTTTTGGTGAAATATTCATGCCCTTGGCCCATTAATTTTTAAATTGGATTTTTTTAAAATTGAGATTTCAATGAGAGTTTATATACAGAGAACCCATTTCAATTATTCAATTTATTCATTGTTTAACATTTTCCTCCCTGCCCACCTGTCCCCCAGAGTTCACTTTTCTCTTTGAAAAA
>NW_006399982.1:1817191-1820297 GCF_000299155.1 Elephantulus edwardii
GAAATTGCTGGGTCAAATGGTGTTTCTATTTCCAACTTTTTGAGAAAGTGCCATACTGCCTTCCCTTGTGGTTGCAACATTTTATACATACTCCCACTAACAGTGAATAAGGGTTCCAGTTTCTCCACAACCTTGCCAACATTTGTTGTCTGCTGCTCTGTTGAATTTTGCTATTCTTACAGTAGTGAAAATAGTTGTAGTTTCCCTTCCCTACTAGTTTATTTACAAAACTTGAATACAAATTTGAACAAATTCTTTCCATTTTCCTCACCCCCCTCATAAAATTGTAAACCCCAATGACTAATCCCCCTCTCCCCCTGCACATCCACATCCCTCTGCTCTCAGCCTCTCCCACTCCTCCTGGATCCTTATACTTATTCTACAGTAACAGTCTTATACAATATTTATTCTTGTGGGACTGAGTTAGTTCACCAGCATAATGCTTTCAAGTCCCTCCCAAGTTAGGTAATAATTTACAAAATCATTGCTACTGTGTGCTGCATAGAATTCCATTGTGTGAATGTGCCATAATTTCTCAATTCATTCATTTGTGGTTGGACATTTGGGCTGTTTCCACGTTCTTGTAATGGTGAATAATGCAGCTATGAACACTGATGTACAAATATCAGTTTGTGCCTTAGTTCTCATGTATTCCAAGTAGTGGAATAGCTGAATTATACGGAATTTCTAGACATTTCATAGTTGTTTTGATTTGCATCTCTCTTAGAGGTAGAGATTTTGAACATTTCTTCAAATGTTTATTCACCACCTGAATGTCTTCTCTGGTGATGTGTTTGTTTATATTCTGTGCCCATTTTGCTATTGGGTTGTTTACCTTTATCTTGTTGTGGTGTTTGAGTATTCTTTACATTCTAGATATAAATTCCTTATCAGACATGTCATAATCAAATATTTTTCCCAGTCTGTGGCTATCCTTTCTACCCTGTTGGAGAAGTTTTTGGATGTGCATAGGGATTTAATTCTTAGAAGGTGCCATTCATTTATTTTACTCTCTCCTGGTTGTCAGTTTTTGAAGATGCTTGAAAGACTGTTCATATTGTGAATTAGGGCTTCTAGAGTTCTTCTAAGCTTTTCTCTAATGAATTTTATAGTCCTTGCTTTTAGTCTTAGGTCCTTGATCCACTTTGAGTTGTTTTTTGTGCATGCTGTGAGGTGTGGATCTTGCTTGAGTTTTCTGCAGATAATTTCCCAATTTTGCCAACACCAAGTGTTAAAAAGGCTGTCATTTCCCCACTTACCTGATTTCATCTGCTTGTCAAAAATGAGTTAACCATAGCTTCTTCTTGTTGTTGTTGTTATGTGCCATCGAGTCACTTGCGACTCATAGCAACCCTATGTACAAGAGCCCTAAACGCCATTCTATCCTGTGCCAACCTACCTTGCTGTCTCAAACACATTCATTCCCACCACTCCACTCACAGAATCGATCCATCTCATCGAGGGTCTTCCTCTCCTGTGCCGTCCCTCCACCCTCCCAAACATGATGTCCTTCTCCAAGGACTAGTCCCTCCTTGCAACATGTCCAAAGTATGTCAGAGGAAGCTTCACAATCCTTAACTCTAAGTAGATGGGCTTATTTCAGGGTTTGCAATTCTATTCCATTGATCTATGTGTCTGTCATTGTACCTGTACAATGACCACCACAGCAGTATAGTAGGATTTGAAATCAGGGAGTGACATGCCTCCTATCTTGTTTCTCTTTTTAAGGAGTGTTTTGTTTATTCAGAGTCCCTTTCCATTTCAAATGAAATTGAAGATTGTCTTTTCCATTGGCATTGCATTGAACATGTACATTTCTTTTGGTATGATTGTAATTTTCACAATATTGAATTATCCTATCCAAGAGCAAGGTATGTTCCTCCATTTCTCCAGGTCTCTTTCTGTTTCTTTTAGTGATGTTTTGTAATTTTCTTTGCATAGATTCTTTGTGTTTCTAGTTAATTTATTCCCAAATATTTAATTTTGTGATTAGCTATTGTGATGAGTATTGTTTTCTTAGCTCCACTTCTGTATTTTCTTTGTCACTGTAGAGAAACCCAATTGATTTTTATAATTTTTATAATCAGTTTTTTAGAGGGTGTCAGATATTCTTGCTGTTCTTTTTCAATTTGTTGGAGATGTTTGATTAGAGAATCAATGGAAATTTCCTCCCCTACCTTTTGATGTGTTTGTGTATTGCTATAAATTGACCTCTGATTACTGTTTTGGCTATTTTCCTGAGGTTTTGGAAAGTTGTGTTTTCATTTTCATCTGTTTCAAGAAACTTTAAAATGTAATTTTTATTTCTTCTTGTACCCACTCATGTTCAAGCAAGGTGTTTTTCAGCTTCCAAATGCATGGTTTTTTTCTCTCCTTTATCCTCTTGTTATTAATTTCTAATTTTGTAGCATTGTGGTCTGAGAAGATGCTTTGTTTTATTTCTATGTTTTTGAACTTATAGATGTTTGTCTTGTGACCTAAAATGTGATCTTTATCGAAAATGTCCATGCACATTATAGAAGAAGGTATACTCTGTGCTTTTTTAAAAGTGTATTAGCCTATAAATATCTATGAGATCATGTTGGTTTATTGTGTGGTTTAATTCTTCCGCGTCTATTAAGTTTCTTTCTGGTAGTTCTATATTTTTTTTGAGAGTGGTGTACTGAAGTCTCCAACAACTATACTTGTGTTGTCAATTTCTTTTGTCAGTTTTGTTAATTTTTGTCTTATATATTTTGTAGCTCTATCTTTTGGTTCTCTTCTGATGGCTGTCCTCTGAGGTGCCCAACTTCAGCTAGTCAGATGCCTAGCCTCTCCTCTGTCCTTCCTGCCAGAACGGATGTCGCGGGCTTTTGGCGTCTTCAATTACCTGGGAATATGGGATGGGTCTGCGGGGTCTGATGGCTGTAGATCATAACAAACTGTGGCTGACTCTGAGAATGGGATTCCCAGAACACTTGATCGTTCTAATGCGAAACTTATACTTAGACCAGGAGGCAGTCATAAGAACAAAGAAAGGGAGCACTGCATGGTTCAAAATTGGGAAGGGCGTACGCCAGGGATGCATCCTATCTCCATACCTTTTCAACCTATATGCAGAACAGAT
>NW_006399982.1:1820942-1828105 GCF_000299155.1 Elephantulus edwardii
CTTGGGAGGGTGGAGGGACAGTGTAGGAGAGGAAAGCCCTCTATGAGGTGGATTGATTCAGTGACTGGGATAATTGGGATGGGAGTGTCAGAGACAGTGCAATTGGCACAGGACAGAGTGGAGTTTAGGGCTGTTGTACATAGGGTTGCTATGAGTTGCAGGCAACTCAATGGCACATAACAACAACAAACAATCTTTTGGTGCATAGATATTTATTATTGTTATGTCCTATTTTTAATTGACCCTTTAATCATTATGTAGTGACCTTTCTTGTCCTTTGTGATGATTTTTGCATTGAAATTTATTTTATCGGAGATTAATATTGCTGCTCCTGCTTTTTCTGGTTACCATTTGCTTGGTATGTTTTTTCCCACCCTTTTATGTTTACTCTTTATCTTCACTTTCCAAGTGTATCTCTTGTAGACAGCATAATGATGGATTTTGTTTTTTTTATCCAATCTGCTACTCTTTTTCTCTTCAGTGGTATACTTAAACCATTCACCTTCAGTGTGATTACTGAGAGGCAAGGTTTTATTGCTACGATTTTTTAAAATTCTTTTTGTTGTTGTTGCTAGTTACTCTGGTCCATCCCACTTTCTGTGGCACCTCTGTAAGAAGGACATCTCTCAGTGTTTCCTGCAATACTGGCCTTGTTTTTACAAACTCCCTTAGGGTCTGTTTTTCTGAGAATATCTTGATCTTTTTCATATTTGATGGACAATTTTGCTAGGTATAATATTCTTGGTTGACAGTTGTGTTCTTTGAGTGTTCGATATATATCATTCCAACGTCTTCTTGCTCACATGGTTTCTGCTGAGAAACTGGCACTTAATCTTATTTGCTCTCCCTTATAGATTACTCTTTGCTGCTTTCAAAATTCTCTCTTTATCTTTGATTCTGGCAAATTTGACTATGAAATGCCTTGGTGTTTTTATTTTATAGTTTATTCTATATGGTGTTTGTTCAGCTTTTTGAATATACATTATCTCATTCATAATTATACCTGTAAAGTTTTCTTTTAGTAATTCTTCCAGAACCTTTTTGGTGCCTTTTACTTGCTTCTTCCTGTTCTGGGATTCTGATTATGTGCCTGTTATTTCTCCTGATGGTATCCCACATTATTTTTAGGTTTTCTTCGTTTTCCTTCCTTTTTGGTCCTGATTTTTGTTCTAGCAGATCAGTGGTGACAATTCTGTCTTCTATTTCACTAGTTCTGTGTTCCATCTCTTCACCTCTGTTCATGTATCCCTCCATAATATTGATAACATCTGAAACATTGGTCCTCATATTTTGCATTACAGTTTCTTTTTTTTTCCAGAGCCTCTAATGCCTTATTTGTTTTATCTGGTGTTTGGATTGTTTTTTTTTAAGTTTCTCTTGGTTTTCGTTTGCAGTATTCTCTAATTCTTCAAGTTTGTCTTTCACCCATTGAAAATATTCAATTATTTTTCTTTTAAATTATGCATCATAAAGTTCCATCAGACTTTCTGACTTCAGGAAATCCATGGATACTGTGTCACTTTTTGGGGTGACATCTTCCTTTGGCGTTGTGTAGAGTGTGTGGTATCCTGCTTCTTATGTGAAATTGCTGTGGTAGAGTTTTTCATCTTTGAGGCAATAGCAGGTTCTTGATCTGAAGTCACTTCTTCAGAAGAGGGTGGGGAAGTTACCCTCCCTATGTTTCTCTTGGAATTTCTGGATCAGGGGAAGATTTGCTTCTGTTTGGGAGAGAAAAGGCCTGTGAAAGCAGCCTTCTCTATCAGACAACTGTTGTGGCCAGGTCAGTCCAAGGTGGTCTGAGCTAAAGGCATTAATTGACTGGAGGTGAGGAGATGTAGGGTGTGCATATGTGGAGACTCATTCAGGGCAGGCACGTGTGCAAATGTATGCAAAGCAAATATGCAAGGAGACTTGAGTGGAAAACTAGGAAGCCTTGGTTTCCCATTAGAAAACTGGGTCTGCCACCTCATTCAAGATCCAGCCGTCTTGGTCCCTTCTGCTTGAGCTTAAGGGGCCCCACATGGTCCAGCCAAACAGCAGTGATCCCCACAAAGTACCTCATTCAAATTCCAGCTGTCCTGCATTCTCTCAGCATGTTGCTCCAGGTCTGCACTCTCTCAGCATGTTGCTCCAGGTCTACATCACTCCAGTTACTAAATTGGATTTTTAAAATATTTTTGTTGTAGAGTTGAAGTTTTCTATATATTTTAGAAATTAAACCCTTATGAGATATGTAATTTTAAAAAATTTCCCCATAATAGATGGACAGAAGATTGAAATTGTCAAGGATTTCATCTTACTTGGATCCACAATCAACACTCTTTGTGCCAACAGTCAAGAAGTCAAATGACATACTGAATTAGGAAAGTATACTATAAAATGATGAGGAGCAATGACATCAGTTTGAAGACCAAAGTGTGCCTGAATCAAGCCACAGTGAATCAGTCACTTGCTATGCACCTGAGAGCTGGACAATGCAAAAGCATAACAGGAAGAACCTTTGAGCTCTGTTGTTAGAGAAGAGTATTAAATATCACATTGAGTGCCAAAAGAACAAGTAGCTAGCTATGTCTTGGAGAAAGTTTAGCCAGAATAGTTTTTTTTAGAGGCAAATATGATAAAGTTTCATCTTGCATTCTTTCATCTCACATATATGTTGTTGGAAGAGGCTAGACCTTGAAAGGAAATTTTATGCCTGGAAAGGTTGAAAGTTAGCAAAAAAAGAGAAAGATCCTCAATAATTGACATATATTGACAAAGACCCTCATACATTGACAAGTGACTGTGGTAATGTGCTCAGTATTTGAGATGATGAGGATGTCACAGGATAGATCAGTGTTCAGATCTATTATTCATAGAATTTCTATGAGTTGTAGTCAA
Organism: Elephantulus edwardii; assembly: GCF_000299155.1. Taxonomy (NCBI): domain Eukaryota; kingdom Metazoa; phylum Chordata; class Mammalia; order Macroscelidea; family Macroscelididae; genus Elephantulus; species Elephantulus edwardii. The sequence goes on from NW_006399982.1 coordinate 1,823,823, forward strand.
CTGGATGGCAGTTAACAAAACAACAAAATATTATTTTCCCAGTCTACAAGTTATCTTTTCACTTTTTTTATGGAGTTTTTTATTAACATATTTAATTTTTAGTAAGTTTCAGTAATATAGTTTGTCTTTTATTGCTCATGAATATGTATTTGTTTTGGTAATATATTTCTAAAAAGAATTTAAATCTCATAATTTTTTCCTATCATTATATCATAGGAATTTCAAAGTTTTACCTTTAGTACTTAAATGTTTCATCTCTTTTTAGTTAATTCTTATATATTGTGTGAGGTATGGATCCTGTCCTTTCTGCAAATGGACACTCAGTTTTTCCAACATCATTTATTAAGAAGACTATATATTCCCTGCTCAATTAACATGGATTCTTTGTTGAAAATCAGTAGCCTATAATTGATTAGATACTGCTGCATTGTAATTCTGTTTTGTATATCTGTCACTGAATAAGTCATAGACTTTTTAATTATTGTGACTAATAGTTTGTTTTGAGGTCAGGAACTGTGAGGTCTCACCTTCTGTTATTTAATATATTGGTTTGGACACTTGGAGCCTCTTTCTTTTCCATATAAAGACAATTTGTTTTTCCAATTCTGTAAAGAATGGTGTTGACAATTGCATTGTTGTTGTTTTTATGTGCCACTGAGTCAACTATGACTCACAGCAACCCCATGCCGATACCTCTGAACCTTGCTCTATCCTGAGCCCAACTCACTGTCTTTGACACTTGTCCTCATTACTCAGTCAACTCATACAGGTTCCTTCTCTCCTGCACTGTCCCTCCATCCTTCCAAGAATGATGTTCTTCTTCAAGGGCTAGTACCTCTGGGCAACATGCTCAATGTATGCCAGCTGGAGTTTCAAAATCCTTACTTGCAAGGAGCATCTTGGTTTCACCCTCTCCAAAATATATCTGTTAGTTCTGGCAGTTCATGGTATGTCCAAGATTCTTCTCCAATACCACAATTCAAAGGTAACAGTTATTCTTCTGTCATCTTTGGTCTAACTCTCTGATACATAGCAAGTAATTGCAAAGACAATGTCCTGGATCAGGCACTCTTTAGTTTCCAGACTGATGTCTTTGCTCTTCAGTACTCTTGAAAGATCTTTGACAGCAGATTTTCCTGACGCAATTCATCTTTTATTTTCTTGACTGCTGGTGCCAAGAAGATTGATTGTGGAACCTAGAAAGCTGAAATTGTTAATAGTCTCAATCTCTTCTCTATTTATCATGGTGCTTCCAACTTGCCCAGTGGTGAGAATTTATGTTCTCTTGATGTTGCGCTACAATCCATATTGCAGACTATAGTCTTTGACCCTCTGCAGCAAACAGTTCAGGCTGTCATCAGTTTCAGCAAGAAAGGTTGTGTCATCTGCATAACACAGGTTGTTGATGAGTCTTCCTTCAATCCTGATGCCACATTGCTTTTCATAATGTCTAGACTCTTGAAAGATCTGTTCCACATACAAATTTAAATGGTATGGAGACAGGGTGTATCCCTGACAAACTCTTGATTTTGATCCAGTAGAGTTTCAGTCTAAGTATAGGTTTCACATGACCAAAATCTGTTATTCTGGGATTCCCATTCTTCTCAAGGTTAATCACAGTTTGCTCTGATCAACACAGTCAAATGCCATTGTGCAGTCAATGAAACACAGATAGACACTTCTCTGGTGCTGTCTGTTTTCAGCCAAATCCATCTGACATTGGCAATGATGTCCCTAGTGTCACAGTCTCTTCTAAACCCAGCTTGGTAGTTTGGTTGATGTACTGTTCTAGTTGTTTTTGGATGATTGTCAGCAGGATTTTGCTTGCATGGGATATTAGTGATATGGTTTGATAATTTCTGCACTTTGTTGGGTCATCTTTTTTGGAATGAGAATAAATATGGATATCTTCCAGTCAGTTGGCCAGGTGATTTTCTGCCAGATTTCTTTGCAAGCCTGGTGAGCACTTCCAGGACAGCATCTATTTGTTGAAATATGTCAGTTGGTATTTTATCAATTCCTGGGACCTTGGTTTTTGCCAGTTCCCTCAGAGCATCTTGAGCTTCCTCCTTCATTATCATTGCCCCTTGATCATAAGTTGTTTCATGAAATTCTTCTGTGTCACACAGTTCTTTTTGGTACAGTACTCTGTACTCCTTCCATCTCCTTTTGATGCTACCTGGGTCCCTCACTTTTCTTCCCATTGCATGCTTAAGTATTTCAACTTGAGATTTGATTTTGCTCTTTAGTTTCTTCAGCTTAAGAAATGCTAAATGAGACCATTCCTTTTGATTTTCTGACTCCAGCTCTTTGCACATTTCATTATAATACGTTGCTTTGCTTTCCCCAGGTGCCCTTTGAAATCTTCTGTTCACCTCCTTAGCTTCCTGACTTCTTCCCTTTGATTTCTTTTCTCAGCACTCTAATGCAATGTTCAGAGTCTTTTCTAACATCTCTCTCAGTCTTTTCTTACTCCTTTGTCTTTGTAATGGCCTTTTGCGTACTTTATGTATAATATAAATAATATTCTTGATATCCTTAGTGTTCAAAGCCTCAAACCGGTTCCTGAGATTTTTTTTTTAAATTCAGGTGGGATAGAGTTAAGGTAAAATTTGGTTTCATGTGGATTTGATTTAATTTTCTTTAGCTTCAGTGTGAAATTACATGTGAGCTGTTGATTGTCTAGTCCACAATCAGCATCTGTTCTAGTTTTCAGAGCTGATATTGAGCTTTTCCAGAGATTCTTTCCATAGATGTAGTCAATCTGAGTCCTGTGTAGACCATCAGGCAAGGCCCATGTGTATAGTTACTGTTTGTGTTTCTTATAAAAATGCATTTGTAATGTATAAATCATTAACTGTACACTATTCTACTACTTTAGCTCCAGTTTCATTTCTTTACCCAAGCCCATGTTTTCCAACTACTGATCTTTCTTCTGTTCCCAACTGTTGCATTAGTCATGCATTATTATTACATCCTGGTGGCATATTTGCTTGATTTCTGATTGCAACAGTTGGTAGACATGTGCATTAGGAATGCAATAAGATTGTAGATCATTTTGGATAATACTGATACTTTTACATTAAGTCTTCAGCCCATGAGCATGGAATGTATTTGAATATATGTGCATCTGCTAGTTTATTTTTATAAATATAAATGTACTAAAAATCAAGCACAAGAATTTAGAATATGCTGATGTCATTCATTCTATATTGAATATAACACAATGTAAATGCAAAGTAAGAAAAAATGGTTATTGAAATTCAATTTTGCTTTTAAAATGTCTCTATCTGTATATAAATAAAGTTATATAAAATTTAATAGTTATTACCTCTGAGTAGTGAATATTTTAAAGAATGCTTATATTGATTGTTGTTGTTGAGTACCATAGAGTCAGAAGTGACCCAAATCTGACCCTCTGTGGGTTTTCAGAGGCAGTTAATCGCACGGGAGGAGATTGCCCATCATTATCCTGCTGGGCCTTGAACCACGTGCCTTTGGGATTACAGCACAGCTTCTTGCCACTAGGCCATCAGAGTTCCATTATCTTGATTAAGAAAATTATTAATAAAATGGTTTTGAAATTTTAGGAAAACGATCTGATGGATCAGACTTTCATCACAACTTAGAAATGAATTTACAGATATTTCTTATGTAGCCACTAAGGTGGAATCTAAAACAAAAAAACCCATAATATATGATACTTATTGAACAGCACCTGCTACCTTTCATTGCTGTATTTTTATGCAAATAATGCACATGTTATATATATATATATATACTTTCGCCAACAGTGTCATTCCCTATGAAATATTTGCCTAAGTGTTCTATGCTAGTTTTTTTCATAGCAACATGTAAAAATATTTCCATGGTATGCTTATGAAAATACCTCATATGGAGGGAGGTTATAGTTGGCAGAAAATATGTAACATTTGCATTACCTGCAAGAAAATACAGTAAGTGTATTTTTTTGTTTTTGTTTTTTAGCGTCTTATGTTATAGTTATCCAACTACAAGTTATCTTAGAGACATTGATTTATCTTAGTCATCATTCTATCTTCCATAGTTCTGACCATGTGTGATGAAAATTGCAGGTGTTGGCCTATTGATAAGGAGTTGAGCTACCAAACCAAAGATTCACTGTTTAAGTCTATCACCTGCTCCACAGGAGACAGATGAACATTCTCGTCCTGTGAGATTTACGGCCTCTGAAAAATACACTGGAAGGTGAGCAATTAGATTCTAACTCTTCAGCATATAACAACATCAACTTTTATATATAT
>NW_006399982.1:1828316-1836001 GCF_000299155.1 Elephantulus edwardii
TCTATCTCTATCTCATCTATATATATCTATATCATCTATATCTTCAGTAGTTATTATTAATTTGTTGACCTATGGCTAATGGTATGTTCTAGGCTACATGGTACTTGTCATTAGCATTCTATATTTAGAAGTATAAGCATGACAACAAACTTCAGCCTTCTGTGCTTTCAAGGATAACAATATAGACACAATTCTATTTGAAGAAATGTCTCTGATAATTGGATGAAATGTCTCTGGCAATTGGATGCTTCTCTGTCCTTGGTCTGTCTGGAGAGCTGTAAGGATGCTGCCAGTATGAATAATGTCAATTTCGAGACTGCTGGTGATGTATTGATTAAGCACTCAGGTGCTCACTGAAAGATTGTCACTTTGGAGTAAAAGCTACTCCGTGGGAGAAATATGTAGCAGTCATTTTCTGTAAAGATTACCACCTTGGAAACAGGATGGGGCAGTTTTACTCTGTCCTATAGAATTCCTATACGTTAGAACAGTCTCAGTGGCAGTGGCTTTGGCTTGCCTTGGTTCTATGCTCAATGCATTATGCCATGTGTTGTAGTGTATAATGAGATAAAGAAGACTTGTATATGTCTGGGTGCTACAGAGGTTAGCAATATAGTCTCTAGTACTATAGTTAATTATACCATATTTATTTTTTGACATGTTGTCTTTATTATGTCTCTTTCAATAGATATGATTGATGTCTTTCATTTTGAGAAGGGAAGAGTATTTTTGTGAACGACAAAGTATTATGGACATCAACTTTAAAGCTAAGATTTGTAAGTGGTTGTTTTCAGAGGTTAGTAGATTTTTATAAGATTCAACACATCCTGCTTTCTTCAACAGTCATAATGTAGTTGTGAATAACCAAGGAGAAAAGCATTTCACTCAACTACTGTAATTACTGACATACAGTAGAATGAAATACTGTATTTTATAACTTAGTTATTATCATTCATATGAATTATTGGGAAATAATTGGCCAGTCAAATATAACCCACTTCAGATGTGTAGCTAATGTGTTAATTTCCTTTGCCAAGAAATAGTACAGAGTGTCTTAGGTTCCAAGTTGTATTATACAATGTGACAATTTGTGATTAATAGTGAAATTACTTCATGCTTTTCATTTAAACTAAATATTTGGCTCAAACACACAAAGTATAGAAGAAATTCAGTTACGTTCAATTGAAAGATCAAATAAACAAATTGGGAAGCATGTATAAAGGACTACAGAACAATTGAATTCAGTTCTTAATGCTTTTTATTTCATTTCTAGTGATCTGTAATTGGAGCAAAGGATCTTTTTAGCCCAAGGGTGAATATATAATTGATGCAGTCACAGCTCCAATTTCAGGCAAGCCACTCTAGTCTGGTGATGGTAAAAAAAAGAAAAATGAGTTGGGCTTAAGAATTTCCATTTCCATTAGCGATTCTATTTCCACATCAGTCTTCCTTTGTCAGTCAAATTGTAGACCTTTGCCTCCCAAATGTAGACATGACAGCAAATATTTATTTGTTCTCTGAATTTTAAATTTTAATTTGAATGTTATGCTCAGGAATGTAGTCAATACTGGTAATAGTTTCCTAGGCATATTGAAAAAAAGGCTGCTATTCTCTTCAGTTTTAGTAAATGGAATTTTCTTCTTTAATAAATAATATGAGTATAACTCTTCATAGTGTATGGCTGTCTTTGAATCAATCCTATTAGCTTTAACGTTTCTGTAAAGAATTCTCTATGCACTTCATTTCACTGGACTTCAGTCTGAGCACAAACCATTTATAATTCTTTATGCAGATGTTTTGCATATCTGACAAGGAATTCTTTGTGAGTGTATTTGTGTGTGTGTGTATAAAGAGAGACAGAGGCAGAGTGAGTAAAAGAAGAAATATGCTTAATAGAGTTTTCCAAGGACTTAAGATTTTTATTCATGTTCTTATGTTGGATAAAAGTGTTAGAAACAGGAATTAATCACAGGATTATCTTAGTCTTGCTTTGTCATTTTTTTAAAGCAATCTTGGTGATACAATGTTTATTTCTTTTTTTGATGCCCTTCACTAACACCATAAATCAAAGGTGACTGCTCTTTTTCCATTGTACATATCTAATTATAGAAACAATGTATGATGGAAAGTAAACTCGATTTATACCCCAAGCACTGTGTTACACTGGAGGAGTCTCTACAGATCTCACTTGGCCATATCTCACTTAAGGGTTCTGATGTTGCAATCCTTAGCAGGTTATGCTGACAAACCAAAGGCTGTCAGTTTCCATAGGTACCATCTACCTATGGCTCTGAGAGAGATAAATGGGCATTCTCCTCCAGTTGTGATTTACAATCTTGGAAACCTGATGGAAGGTCTCTATGAGTCAGAATCCACTTGTAACTGTGACACTGATGTTTCAAATGCAATAATGGTTACACATGGTGGACTGTGTTGGGTGGAGCTCCCTGATTAAAGCAAGTTTGGAAGTAGGAGTGTCATCCACTTCCATAAATAGCTTGCCTCCGGAAACCCTATGAACCTGGAGAAAGGATGAAAGTCACACAAGTGTCGAGGACTTTCGTTCATAGGGTTGCTATGAGTCACCTACGACTCAATGGCACTTAACAACAAAAACACTTTGAAATTCACAACTAAGAATATAAGGGTATGAAAAAATTCTGGATCAAAATATATAAGGAGCAAGGAGACAACACGGAGCACAGAAACAATGTGGCACATCTGTGGGGTTTTATGAACAATCCAGAGGATATTTGAAAATGCCTTCTCTATAGTATAAATAGGCTGACAAATGTGGCCAGAAATGCACAGCCAGGAAAGGATAACATCAGGATTCATAATAGGTACGCAAGGATGGTTCAACATAAGAAAAACAATGTAATTCACTACATTAACAAAGTAAATAGCAAGATTCATATGACCTTAGCAACTGATGCAGAAAAGGAATTTGACAAGATCTAACACCCTTTCCTGATAAAGACACACAGCAAAATTGGAATTGAAGGGAATTTCCTCAACATAGTAAAATGTACATATGCAAAACCAAGAGCCAATATTATTCTCAATGGAGAAAGACTATAAACATCTTCCTTGCAAACAGGGATCAGACAAGGATGTCCACTGTCACCACTTCTTTTCATTATTGTTTTGGAAATGCTTGCTAGGGCAATACAACAAGAGAAGGAAATAAAGGGCATCCAAATCAGCAAAGAGATGGTTAAATTGTCGCTATATGCAGATGATATGATAGTGTACTCAGATAACCACAAAGACTCAACAACAACAAAAAACTTGTTAGAGTTAATAGGCCAATTTAGTAGAGTGGCAGGATATAAGTTCAAGAACCAAAAATCAGTAGGATTCCTCGACAATAACAAAGAGAACTCAGAGAAGGAAATCAAGAAAGCAATACATTACAGTAGCTAGCCACAAATAAAGATAATTGGGAGTGAACGTAACTAGAGCTACAAAAGACCGATACCAAAAAAACCCTACAGAGCATTTCTGCAAGACACCAGAAAAGACCTAAAGAAATGGGAAAATGTGCCCTTTTCATGGATAGGAAAACACAATATTGTGAAAATGACAATCTTACCAAAAGTAATCTGCATGTTCAATGCAATCACAATCCAGATACCAGATTCATTTTTCAAGGAGATTGAAAGGGAAATTATAAAATTTATCTGGAGAGGAAAGAGACCCCAAATAAGTAAAACACTTCTGAGAAACAAAAATGAGGTTGGAGCCACAGCACTCCCAGACCTCAAAACCTACTATACAGCAGTAGTAACCAAAACAGCATGGTACTCGTACAATGACAGGCACATCGACCAATGGAACAGAATTGAAAACCCTGAAACAGACCCAGTTAACCATGGTCAACTGATATTCGACAAGAAAATCAAAGCTATCAAATGGGAAATGACAACCTCTTTAATAAATGGTGCTGGCAAAACTGGACTGCCACCCACAGAAAGCAGGATCCACATCTCACACCATACACACAAATCAATTCAAAGTGTCCGAGACCTAGGAGTAAAACACTAAAACATAAAGTTCATCAGAGACAAACTGGGATCAAGTTTAGAAGGCCTAGTCTATGGTATAAAGAGACTGTCAAATACAGCCAAAAATGCACAACTAATAATCTAATCTCTGTGCTATTGAAAACCTTTATTCAACAGGACAGAAATAGAACTTACTTATTGGGAAGAAACATTTGGCAATACCTTCTCAGACAAGGGTCCCCTAACAAAAGTTTACAGAATGCTCCTTGACTTCACAAGAAAAAAAAAGACTGATAACCCAATTACAAAATGGGTAAAAGGCATAGAAAGACTTTTCACAGAGGAAGACATTCAGGTGGCCAACAGACATATGAAGAAATGCTCAAAATCACTGGCAATAAGAGCAATGCAAATCAGAACCACAATGAGATACCATCTTATCCCAGTAGCAGTGGCAAAGTTTAGCAGGGCAGCAAGCAATAAATGTTGGAAAGGATGTGGAGAGGTGGGAACTCTCATACACTGTTGGTGGGATTATATAATGGTATAACCATTCTGGAAGACATTTTTGCATTTCCTAAAAAAAAAAATTGAACATAAAAACTACATATGACCCAGATACTCCACTAATAGGAATATATCCTAAGAGAATTAGAAGTGAGACACAAATGGAGATATGTACACCAATGTTCATAGTAGCATACTTCACCCTGACAAGATCACGGAAACACTCAAGAGTCCAACTACAACTGAATGGATTGAGAAATTGTGGTACATTTACAATAGAACACTATGCAGCACTCAGAAACAAGAATTTAGAAAAATGCTACATAAATTAAGACAGATTGGAGAGCATTATGCTAAGTGAAACTAAGTATCATAAGAATAAATACTGCATAAGTCTATTATTGTAAAAAATAGAAGGATAACTAGTAAAACATGTATGAGGACCCAAGAGGGGAAAGGGGTAAGATAAAAGGGTTTAGCATGGATAGGGCGAAACCACAAGTTTACACAGCTTGGCATGTAGAGGGAGGGGGTGAAGGAAATGGGAAGTATCCAGAGGGGACCTGAAAAGATTGGGTAATGATGGTCAAGGTTAAATGATGATTGATTTTATAAAACATAATGCATGGGAATGACTGTATGAAACACAACTATGAATGAAGAATAGCGTGAAACATAATTTATACAAACTTTGTGAGGGAATCTATATAAAAAGAGAAGATAAAGAAAACAACAACAACAAAATGCTACAGTTCCTCTGGAATATAGTTTGTTAGCTTCCTAAATACACAAATGTCCACATCAATCAGTCTACTGAATATCTATCCAAGAGAAATAAAAATTATGTTCATATAAAAGTTGAAAAAGGAAATGAGATTTCTATCTTATTTGTGTATGCAATATATACCCTATTTGTGAACCATTAAGCAATACTTTTTGATTTCCACATAAATGTATCTCAACTTTTTTATACACTGAATAAATACTTCTAATTGGTAAAGATATTTTGGCAGGATGAAATGGAGAAAGGATTATCAAACCCTTGTTGTTGTTGTTGTTGTTGTTATGTGCCATTGAGTCCCCTGTGACTCATAGTGACCCTATGTACAACAGCCCTAAACCCTACACTATACCTTGCCAATGTTGTTGTCTCTAACACACCTTTGCGTATTACCCCAGTGACTGAATGAATCCTTTTCATGGAAGGTCTTCCTCTCCTGCGTTTTCTCTCTACTCTCCCAAGCATGATGTCCCTCTCCAAAGACTGAGCCCACCTTGCAACATGACAAAGTATATCAGACAGAGCTTCAGAATCCTTCTCTCCAAGGAGCAGACTGGCTTCATGCTCTCCAGGAGAAACTTGTTTGTTCTCCTAGCAGTCCATATTCAATACTCTCTTCTCCAGCACCACAGCTCAAAGGCATCAATTCTCCCTCTATTATCCCTAGTCATTGTCCAACTCTCTGATACATAGCAAGTAATTGCAAAGATCATGCATGACATGTATCAGGCATACCTTAGTCTCCAGACTGACATCATTGTTCTTAAATTTTTTGGAGAGGTCTCTGACAGACTTTCCCAATGCAATTTGTCTTTTAGTGTCCTGGCTGCTGGTACCAAGAGTGTTGATTGTACAGTCAAGCAAACTGAAGCTGTCAACAATCTCAATTTCTTCACCATCTATCTTGATGCTGCCTATTGGCCCAGTGGTGAGAATCTCAGTTTTCTTGATGTTGAGCTTCAATTCATATTGAAAGCTGCAGTCCTTGACCTTCTGCAGCAAGAGCTTCAGGTCCTCCTCAGTTTCAACAAGTAGGGTTGTATTAGTCTACCTCCAATCCTGATGTCTCATAGAGCCCAGTCTCCTGGATAATCTGTTTTGCATATAGATTGAAAGGATATGGAGATAGGACACATCCCTGATGCACATCCTTCCCAATTTTGAACCATACAGTGTTTCCTTGCTCTGCTCTGATGATGACTGCCTCTTGGTTCAAGTATAGGTTTCACACAAGCACAATCAAGTATTCTGGGATTCCCATTCCTCTCAAAGTCAGCCAGTTTGTTGTGATCCACATAGTCAAATGCCTTTGCATAGTCCATGAAACACAGATAGACATTCCTCTGGTACTCTCTGCTTTCAGCCAAGATCCATCTGACATTAGCTATAATATCCCTAGCGCCACAACCTCTTCTCAACCCAGCCTGTACTTTAGGCAGTTCTCTGTTGATGAACTGTTCCAGTCATTTTTGGATAATCTTCAGCAGAATCTTCTTTGCATGTGACTGAAATGATACTTTTAAATAATTTCCACACTCTGTCGGACCACCTTTCTTTGGAATGGGAACAAATATAGATCTCTTCCAGTCAGTTGCTCAGGTTGTTGTCCTCCAGATTTTTTGGCACAACTTGGTGAGCACATCCTGGGCAGTGTCTGTTTGCTGAAATATGTCATTTGGTATGCCATCAATTCCTGGGGCCTTGCTTTTTGCCAATTCTTTCAGAGTAGCTGGAATTTCTTCCTTCATCACCACAGGCTCTTGCTCATATGTTATTTCATAAAATTCTTCTTTGTCCACCAACTCCTTTAGGTACAATGACTCTGTATACTCTTCCCATCTTCTTTTAATACTTCCTGGATCATTTAATATTCTGCTCAAAGCATTCTTAAGTAATGCAACTCGAGATTTGAATTTGTTCTTCAGTTCCTTCAGCTTGAGAAATGTTGAGCAAGTTTGGCCCTTTTGACTTTCTGACTCCAACTCCTTGAACATTTCATTAGCTTACTAATCAAGAATAGATTATATAATGACACAGGAAAATAGTTATTATAAAATATATTCAGAAAAACAAAAAGAAACTGCAAAGCTTAAAAATTTTTTTTAGCAAAATATCTTCCTAAAAACTGAGGATGGGACTCAAAAGAGAAATATTTGCATTTTAACTATTTTGTATAAATATAGAAATTGCAAAAAATTAGTAAGGAATAAAAATCAAGGTACCAATTCTAGTGTGAAAGTAAATGTTGTCACTTCACTGGGATGATTTTTGCTGTCTATACCTTAAAGGCGACTTAAGAGACACTGGACACAGGGGAGAAAAAACAAATCTTTCTGACAAGCTGTCAAGTCATGGGTCAGACAATGGGACATTAATTCTGAAGGCATTTG
>NW_006399982.1:1836791-1838187 GCF_000299155.1 Elephantulus edwardii
ACATCATGCTGGGTAGAGTGGAGGGACATCACAGGAGGGGAAGACCCTCTATGAGGTGGATTGATTCAGTGACTGGGGTAATCGGGATGGGTGTGTGATTGGCACAGGATAGAGCAGGGTTTAGGGCTGTTGTACATAGGGTCGCTATGAGTCACAAACGACTCAATGGCACATAACAACAACAATAGCTTAAAGACTTATGTTTTAAGATACCCAAACGTTGTTGTTGTTATGTGCCATCAAGTCGACTTGGCTCCATTTCGAGGTTAGGACTGAATGAGGAGATCAACAGGTCTGGAATGCAGAAAGAAGTGTGGTCTCCTGAGCGTGTACCTGATGCTCATTTAAAATGAGCTACAGATGTTTGGGAATGAATTGACCAGAAGCCAACCAGATGAAGGGAAGATGATCATGCTGTGAACTAGGGTTGACTGCTACAACTTGATGGCTTGCTCTGGACTAGACACGCTTATAGGAGATCCTCAAAGTTTCCAAGCTGAACAGATGATACTCCAACAAAAGGGATGTGCTTGCAGGAGAAATGATTTTGCAAATCACTATCTAATTTGGGAGGCACCAGAGAGTCTTATACTAAGTGAACTAACTCAGTCCCAAAAGGACAAATACTGAATAAGAGCATTATTGTAGAATGAGTATGAGGATCCAAGGGGTGAAGGAGAGGAGCAGAGGGGTCACGATGGGTGGGGGTGGACTGGGGGTAGGGAGTAGGGGATGGTTAAATCACAGGGTCACACAATTTGATGGGTGAAGGAAGGGATAGGTAAAGGAAATGGTAAAAATCCAGTGTGAAAAAAAATACACAAACTTTGTAAGTAAACCAGTATAAAATAAAAATTTAATTTAAAAGAAAAAGATGTAAGGAATGGGGTACAAGGAAAAAACAAAACAAAAATTAGAGCCGCAGCAGAAATTAGTGGACGGTTGTGTAAGGTGAAGGAATAGAAAGGTACAGTGAGGTCTTAAAGAGATGTGGAGATATAAAGCTTTGATCAACTGTAATTCCTTTTCTAAAACATAATATATATGAATGTGTGGAAATGAATAAAAAACTTAAATACATTTTAAAACACTTATAAAGACTCAGATGTCCTTGGGGAGAAAAAAGAAACAAAAAACCAAACACAAAACAAAAGGGATGTGCTTGTTCCCTCAGAGGACTGATTTGATAGCAATGGGCAAATCATAAATTGGCTACCTGAAAGGGGGACATTAGAGCATGAGGCATGAAGTAGCAAGCTTACATGCTTTCATGAAGGTTGGTGAGATGAGTGTAAGGGTTGTTTTTGTTGTTGTTATGTGCCGTCGAGTCGTTTGCGACTCATAGCGACCCTATGTACAACAGCCCTAAACCGTGCTCTATCCTGTGCCAATCTCA
>NW_006399982.1:1841082-1842273 GCF_000299155.1 Elephantulus edwardii
TCCCTGCCCTTAGCCCAGTGCATTGACCCACTTATTTCCCAGCTCCACCCTCTAGCAGGATACCACTTCAGTTCTACCAAATGCCTTCAGAATCAATTACTCTCCCATTGTCTGACCCATGACTTGACAGCTTGTCAGAGAGATTTTTTTTCTTCTTCCTGTGTCCAGTGTCTCTTAAGTTTACTTGTACTGTCTCCGAAGGGCGGGGGAAAAACACAATATACATGAACAGAATAAAATTAAGTTTTGTATGGAACTCAATGTACATGCATGAAACACAATGCAAATGAATGATAAAAATATGAATTATTGTTATAGTTGTTGTTTTGTGCCATCAAGTTGCCTGCGACGTATAGCAACCCTGTGTTTAACAGCCCTAAACCCTGCTTTATCCTCTGCCAATCTTATTGTCTCTGACACACTTACCCCTATTTCCCCAGTGACTGAATCAATCCATCTCATCAAGGGTCTTCCTCTCCTGCGCTGTCTCTTCACACTCCCAAGCATGACATTCCTCTCCAAGGACTGATCCCGTCTTGCAATATGTCCAAAGTATGCCATATAAAGCGTCAGAAATTGTTTGTTCTCCTAACAGCCCATGGTATATTCAATATTCTTCTCCAGCACCATAGCTCAGAGTCATCAACTCTCCTTCTATCATCCCTAGTCATTGTCCAGTTGCCTGATGCATAGCAGGTAATTGCAATGACCTGTATCAGGAACACCTTAGTCTCCAGACTGACATCATTCCTCTTCAGTACTTTGGAGAGGTCTCTGACAGCAGACTTTCAAAAAGTAAAATTTTAAAAAACCAACCTCACAACTAGACCAATAAATGCAGTTATGACAACTGAAAAAGATTTGAATTTTCAGCAACATCTTGGACCCACAATCAACTCCAATGGAAGAAGCAGCAGTCAGGAAATCAAACAACACATTGCACTGCACAAAAACGCTACAAAGGACGCTTTAAGATACCAGAAAGCAACGATGTCACTTTGAAGACTAAGGTGCACCTGGCCCAAGCCATGGTATTTTTAATTGCCTCACATACGCTCACCAAGTTGTGCCCAAAAATCTGGACAGCAACCACTTGGCCTACTGACTGGAAGAGATCTATATTTGTTCCCATTCCAAAGAAGGGTAAGCCAACAGAGTGTGGAAACTATAGAACAATATCATTGATTTCAC
>NW_006399982.1:1843408-1858055 GCF_000299155.1 Elephantulus edwardii
GGATGGGTGTGTCAGAGGTAGTGTGATTGGCGCAGGATAGAGCAGGGTTTAGGGCTGTTGTACATAGGGTCGCTATTAGTCGCAAGCAACTTGAAGATGCATAACAACAACACATACGTATGAAAGTTAGACAATGAATACGGAAGACTGGGGAAGAATTGTTACCATTGAATTGTAATAAAGGTAAAAAATATTGACTATATTGTGAACTGAAAGGAAAGCATGGTCAGAATCTTTTGGAAACCAGAGTGGTGAATCTATATCTCACGTATTTTCAGGAGAGAGCTGGGGGAAAGACATAAGGTTTCGTAAAGTACGTCACCAACAAAGAGGAAGGTCTTCAATGAGCTGGATTAATATAGTGGCTACAAAAATGGACTCAAGCAGAGCAGTGATTATGAAGAGGAATAGAATAGAACAACATCTCCTTCTACTGTGCACAGGGTCCTTACAAGTTGGAGCCAACTTGATGGCATCTAACAACAATATGTCTTGGCAAATGTGCAGCCTAGTGTTCCTTGGAGGCAATGATAAAACCTAAACCTTTTCCTGCCCTTTCTCCTTATCACTGTTTATTTCAAGGTGACTGCATAGGCTCTTTAAACAGAAATCAACCAATTCATCCATTGGCTCTTTTCTTTGACATTTTGTATAGGTTTTATGTGCTTTGTGTTGTTTTTGTTTTTTTCTGATTCAGTACTACCTGCCTCACCTCAAAGCAACTAATTTGAGATGTTTGATAAGAGTTGAACACATGAAAAAGAAATAACAAATTAAGAGGAAGATCTCCTTGTTACTCAAACCTACATTAAGTATTTTCAAAGTCACAGTTTTGGGGAATTACCATGATAAACGGCAGCTGAAATGGCATTTTGAATTCACAATTTTACTGCTATAGCAATAGATGAAACCATATAGATGGTATCACTGTAAAAGAAACAGCACCCAATCCAACAGTATTTTCCCACTTACTGAAATCTTCCTCCGAAAAGCAGCTTTTACTATGAGGAATGCCATTAATGCTCACCCAAGTGAGAAAATCTATATCACGGTAGGGAAAATAGCTATACGACACCAGATGTTTACTAATTATTTTCAGATGAAATTGACTAGATGGAGTTTTAAATAAAGATAATCTGAGATGGTAAAATGAAGTTGATTATTGGCACTTTTAACTAGGTGTAAGTCTGAGAGGTCTAATGCTGCTATAACAGATACACCACAAGTCAATGCCTTTGACAATTTACTCTCCTACTTTGTAGAAGGCCACAAGTCTGAATTCAAAGTGCTGGCTCTCAGGGAAGGATTTATCTTTGTATCAGCTCTAGGAGAATTTTCTTGTATATTTAAATTTTTTTTTTTCAGCATATGAGACCCAGCATTCATTTGAGATTTCCATGTGTCTTGGTGTAAGTCTTCTCCTGTATCTAAAACAATTCATTAGGCAACGACTACGCATCCAAAGGATACACCTCATTCCTGGCTTGCCTTTCTTCCTTCCTCTAGTCTCTTCTTGCTTCTTCAATCTCTTCATATTTTAAAAGAGATGGATTCAAAATAGACCCTAATCCTTTAGATTGCAACCTGCATCATTAATATAACTGCCACTAATTCTACTTCAGTAACATCATCGAGCATAGTATCTCCCATACACAGGATTTTTATATCAGATCATAAAGTGGATGTTAATGATATAGTACCAAGAACCATGGTCTATGCAAGGTCATCCAGATTATGGAGGGAACGTAAATCAATCCACAACAACATAGTACAACTATCTAAAAGATTTATCATTGCTGGTAGGAGGAGAGGGGTAAGGATGAGTAAGTAGGGGGGTAATTATAGGGTTGCATAATTTGGTGAGTAGAGGGAGGGGCCAGTAAAGCAAATGGGAAAGATCTAGTGTGAAGAAACAAAAAATTTTATTTAAAAAAAAAAAGTCATATTTCCTCTGCATCCAGTCCCAGCCTCAGTTCTCAAGTCTGTTTATCTCTTGTCTTTTCCCACAGAACTTGCCCTTCATTGCTGGGCACAGGTCAGCTTACGAATCCTCCTGTTCTCATTCTTCCGCTATGTACTTCTTGTTCATGCACCATTCCTTATCATGGCTTCCTCTTCTTGACCTGCTCTGTGTTAATTTAGTGTAAAATGGCTTGGGACTTTCTACCTCAAGACTGGCATCACATCAGGAATCTCAGAAATTCTTTGAACTCAAAGGCTTCTTTATGAAATGTTTGGCAAGAGACCATGCATTTTGACAAAAATACACCCTAACTCTTCCTAGAATATTAGGTAGTTCTGGAAAAACACAGTCTGACTTTTACGAAGACACAGGCAGTAAAAACATGAAACCTGTGCAAAATTAAAGCTGCAGAGCAAAAGAAATGGACCACACGGAGGAATCTGGGTTGCTCGCCACTTAAAACAGATGGACTGGAAGGAGCACATTTACAAAAGACTTTGTTTATGTTCTCAACAAGATGCAAAAGTTTGTTCTCTCTTCAGTGCTAAAACAAACACTCCTAAACATTTTGTTATCAGGTAGAATTATACGAAGGGGAAAATATGATTTTCCAAGTTAAAAACCGTGATGGAGGCAATAATGCAAAATGCAAACTACTAACTATTGCCTTTCTGAAGCAGTAAGGCAAAGATAATAATTTTTTTTTCCTTGACCTCAAGCATAACTTGGTGTGGCATAGAATTTGATGGATATAATCATTTTCCTTCACAACTCTGTTGACATTGCCCCAAAGGTTAATATCCTTGATATACAAAACATTCAGGGAACACACTGTAAAGAATGGTAAAACCAAAAAGGGCATAAAAACCAGATAAAAGTTTAAAAATACTTTAGTCTCTGAAAGCAGAGGCTGGAACATGATTGTTTGTTCATGTAGTTTATTGGGGAGGTGAATCCAAGGAAATAAAATGTCAAACTGCACAAATTTAACTACACAGAGAGGAAAAACCAATACAAAGACATGCAGTTTAGTCAGTCATTGCTACTGGTTCAAATAATGACAATGCTTGTTACTAACACAAAGGGTGGCAGTTCTATTCTACCCTAAAGCCCACTGAAAGTGCTATACTCCCTAAAATATCAGCCATTGAAAGCTCTGTGGAGCTATACTCACATAAGGCCATGAATTTAGAATGGACTCTACAGAAACTGAAGAGAGAAGAGAGACCACCACAGGCCTGAATTTCAGTCCCATAACAATGTGATAAAGAGTTCAGATAGTTCTGTTAGAATCATGGGTTGTTGGGGAGCAGCTAGCTTCTACCACTGTCTTTCATACTTCTTTGGTTGAATGTTGTTCCAGGGTCATTAACTTCTGAATCGGGCATGCATGCCTGCCTGCCAAGTAGAGCCCATAATCATTACACTTTACTCTGAGAATGTGTGGGGCTGAAGCACAGTGCACGTCTAGTGACATCCTGCCAGTGCCAAGGTCATCACTTGAATTGCTTTGGCTGGGTTCACAGTTGAATCTGAGAGGTACTTAATATAGTAGAAAATGGGGAAAAATACATAAGAAAAAGTGCTCACTCTAGTAATCATCCAAGGAATGCAAATCACAATACTGAATATCTTCACTTATGATAAATTTTAAATGGTTTTGGGAATTCATAATTCTTAATGTTTAAAGGTGTAGGAAGACCCCCTACTACCAATAGAAATATTTTATAAATTACTTTGGACTAAATTAATGTTTTTGATCATGACTCCTAAACATCTTCATACATTGGGCCACCAGGACAGTTTCTCTAGATTCTCTTCCTTCTTACTAAGGAAACCCAGATTTTCTGGAGTTGTTTTGTGAATACAGCAATGTGCTCAGCCCTGGGTTCAGGCCATAATTGATCCAAGTTAATTTTAAAATCCTGCTGTTCTTGTTATATGTGCCACTGAGTTGTCTGCTATTCATAGTGACTCTGTATAACAGCTCTGAACCCTGCTCTATCCTGAACCAATTTAATGATATCTGACAGACTCAATCTCAGTTTTTCAGTCACTGAGCCAATCCACCTAATCCTGGGTCTTCCTCTCCTGTGCCCATCCTTCCAAGCATAATGTCCTTCTTCAAGGACTGGTCCTTCCTGGACACATGCCCCAAATATGTGAAATGGAGCTTCAAAATCCTTGCCTCCAGGGAGCCACTGGGTTTCGCCCTCTCCAGGACTGACCTGTTTGTCTCCTGGCAATCCAAATTATGTTCAACATTCTTTTCCAGCATCATAACTCAAAGACATAAATTCTTTTTCTGTCATCCTTAGTCATTGCCCAGCTTTCTGACACATAGCAAGTAATCATGAAGACTGTGGCCTGTACCAGGTGCACTGTAGTCTCTAGACTGACATCATTCCTTCTCAGTACTCTAAAGAGGTCCCTGATAGTACACTTTCCCAATGCAACTTGTCTTGTGATTTACTGACTGCTGGTGCCAAGAGTGTTGATTGTGGAACCAAGCAAACTGAAGTTGTTAACAACCTCAACTTGTTCTCCATATATCATGAAGTTGACCCAGTGGTGAGAATCTTTGCTTTCTTGATGTTGAGCTTCACTCTATATTGAAGACTGCCAACCTTGACCTTCTGCAACCTTATGTCTCATGTCCTCCTCAGTTCCAACAAGCAAGGTTGTGTCATCTGCATAACACAGATTGTTGGTGAGTCTTCCTCCAATCTTGATGCCACATTCTCCCTCATCCTGCTCATAAAGCCCAGCCTCCTGATTGATCTGTTCTGCATATAGATTGAAAAGGTATGAAGATAGGATGTATTCTTGACACACAACTTTCCCGATCCTGAATCATGTGGTGTTTCCCTGCTCTGTTCTGATTACTTCTTCCTGGTCCAAGTTTAGGTTTCACATGAGCACAATTAAGTGCTCTGGGATTCCCATCCTTCTAAAGGTTAGCCACAATTTGTTGTGATCCATCTAGTCATACGCCTTTAACCAGTCAATGAAACACAAATAGACATTCCTCTGGTTCTGAAATTCTATTACTTTTTTATTTAGCATCCCCTACAATAAAATTGACCAGATTATCTAATACTAGCATACAACAGAAAAGATATCTTCAGTGGACTTCCAGGAAATCTTCTACTTTCTTGTAAAAAAGATAGGTGGACCTCCTTTCAAATACTATTTTTCAAATACTATTCTGTAACAACAATTGATTCTGCCTGTTGCCTCCTCTTTTTTCTTTTGCAGAGTAGACAGATTCTCTTTTGATTCTAGCTTAGCTGTAATTGTAACTGAATAAAAAATTATGCCAGGGCCTGCCCTGAAGATCTGGGCATTGTTTCTTTCTTACTTAAAGCACTTGTTGATATCAGAATTTAAATTGAAAGTGGAGAGACTAGAAGCTTTAAGTGTAGACTGAATGTTCCAGCATAGTTTAGGGGAGTGGCCTTTTGTAGGAGTTAGTGAATTCTCACATACTTATGACAAAGTAGTATTTTGTTTCCCATTCTTTTAGTGCTTATTTTGGTGTCTGGTTTTCTCTTTGGGAAACACTGTTGTCTCTCATACTTTGGATACGTTGCTAGGAGAGGCCATTCTGTGAAAAGGGACATCATGCTTAGAAAGGTGGAGAGTCAACAAAAGACAGGAAGAATTCCAATGAATTGACAATGGATCGACACAGTGACTGCAGCAGTAGGTTACAGTAGTCAGAGACGATGAGGATGGCATAGGGTGGGACAAGTTTCAAGCCTTGTTTATAGGGTTGCTCTGAGTTATACTCAACTCGACAACACCTAACAACAACATTGGTAGTAATGATCATGACAAAATTATATTTAGGAATTTCTTTTATTGTAATGCTCTTTGACCAGAATTAATGCGATTCCTCCTAAGAAGAAAATTCTAGAGTGTGAATCTAAACTGGAAAAAAATAGGGCTGTTAGGCTAAAAATAAAAATGGAGGTTGAAACTCGAGAAACCAGAAATTCCTATGTCAGGATATTTTCCACAATCAGAACTCAGAAAATCCTATGTCAGGACATTCCCAAGAACCAGAACTCAGGAAATTCTGTCAGTATGTTTTCCAAAACCAGAACTCAGAAAATCCTATGTCAGGATATGTTTCCAAACCAGAACACAGAAAATCCCATATTAGGACCTTTTCCAAGACCAGAAACTTTATGCACCAATGAGCTACTGCAACGTCAACTCTTTTCACAATCCCCTTAAACACACTTGCTAAAACCCCATATAAGTCCTCCCAAGCCCAACCCCAGTGCTACTCCCCTTGCTGAGTAGCCCAGCGTGCAAGAAACTTTGAGAAATGTTTCTACCTCTGCGTGGTTTCTGGCTTCAATCTGAAAGCTTTCAAGGGCAATCGTTAGTCTGTTGTGGGCTTTTATTTTCAATATTTTTGGTGACCAGCACAGTACTTTTGATAAGAACTGTAACTCCATTCTTATTAAAATATGGAGAACAGTGTGGCTGTCAGTTAGCATTCTCAGAAATAACAGGTCTTTGGAGGTTTTGTTTGCTTTTAATTTATTAACTTGGTTTTTGGTACAACCTTACTGAAACTTCTTTATGAACTCCTTAAATCCTGACTTAAGGGACATTAAAATTGTATAACCCACAAACAGTCATTACTTTTGAGTCCATTCCAACTCATGGTGGTTCTTCATCAGGTTTTCAAGACTATAAATCTTTGCAGGAGCACATTACCCAGCTTTCTCCCATCGAGCAGCTGGTAGACATGAACCACTAACCTTTGAGTTAACATCCCAATCTATGCCACCAGAGATCCTTTAAGGTTCTTTAGCAGCCCAATAGCCATTAAGCAATTAATTTCCAGAGAGCTTATAATTTACTCAGCCTTTATTAGACTCTGGAAATATGAAAATGTGTAATCCATGACCCAATTGTAAAGGAGATAATGTTTGCCTGAATGTTGTTTTTGTATGCTGTCATGTCAGAACTGACCCATAGCTGACCTTCCAGCAGGTTTTCTGAGGCAGGAAATCATACGAGAGGAGGTGGCTCATCTTTCCTCTGGGGAGCAGCTGGTGGATTCAAACTGTGACTTTGTAATTACAGTGCAGTTTCTTACCACTGGGCCACCAGTACTCCCTTGGGTGTGTACCATTGAATCAGAACCAATACATAGTTGACTCATAAGTGGGTTTTCAAAGGCAGATAATTGAATGAGAGGCGATTGCCTATCTTTCTCCTGCTGGATAGTGTGGAGGACTGAGACACAAATAGTAACAATATGCTGTAAGAATGGACAATGCTCTCAGGTTTATTGCTCTCAAAAAAAATCCTTCAAGTCCTTTAAATTCAGCTCAAACCGTGCTTTGTCCAAGAATCTTTAAGGGCTCTGTTCACTTAAAATAAATAATACCTTCTTTGCTCTCATCCCTTTTCCTGATTTGATTATATGTTCCTGAAGGATAGAAACTGTATCTTAACTCTCTGTATTGTTTCTCATTTAGCTTGAATACTTTTCTTTCCATATAAGAAACATTGATATTTGTTGAACTGAACTTGTCATTGATCATATTCATTATTGTGGAGTTGCCAAATACATACATTTCCTATTGTAGAACAGCAATAAAAAATGATAACTTTTGAAATGTATGTATAGTTAGTAGTTTTTATGTTGGTGAGAAATTAATTGCCTTAACCCTAATAGTAAATAAGAGTTTTAATTTTAACATTATTACAGTAAGTGTATATTACCTCTATTTAAAAATAAGGCAAATAAAAAGTTTTTTTAATATTATCTGTGGTCACTTGAAATTTAGAAAAAGAAAAGATTATTCCACATGTCATAGAAGTTGATTTGATCATGAAATGTTAATATACAGAGTATTTCCCCCAATTATTTATTATTGATTGTCTAGCTAGATAATGAAAAAGGAAAATTGGAAATTGAAGCATTCAAACTATGATATTCATGAGAAAACTGATTATTCTCCGACAGAAAAATGTGCACGCACATCTTTAAAGAGTGCTCCCTTGAAGTAAGAATGGAAAAACATTGATTGTCTTACTTTGGGAATGTCATCAGGAAAGATGGATCAGTAGGAAAGGGTATCATATTTGGTAAAATAGAGGATCAGAAAAGGTAAGGGGAACTTTCCGTGAGATGGCTTGACACCGTCACCAAAATAACAAGCTCCAGTATAGCAACAATCTCAAGAATGATGCAGGACAAGGGAACTTTCCATTCTGTTGCATATATAGTTTCCAAGAGTTTACATCTTTTGTTGTTGTTGTTAGATGCCATTGAATCAGGTATGACCAATGACGACCCTATGAACAACAAATCTGAACCTTATCAAACTGATATCATTGCTCCTTGATAATCTGGAGAGGTCCTGGACTGCAGAATTTCCCCCAGGTAGGCTTTGAGATCATGGAAAATAAACCTGGAGATACAGGAATGAGCAAAAGTATGTGAAGAAATCTGTACAATAGGGAGAATGTAGTACCAGATTCAATATACAATAAGGAGCCACTGGGAATTCCTAGTGTGTACACTAGCTGGTTATAATTATAACCAATTAATCTCACCCCTCTAGGCGTGAGAAAATTAGCATGAAACAACCTTGCAAAAGAGGTGTACAGTTTAAAAAAGAAATCCAAATCAATAATCTTGTTAGTAAAGTGATGAAAGTGTGCTATGGAAAAAAAATTAGAATGCAAAATGGACTAGAAGTTAGAGATCTTGGCACCAGGATGTGCAATGAATAGATACATTTGCATTGGGAAGAAGAGGAGTCATATTTGTATTGGAAAGGCAGAGATTAAAATCGGGATGGAGAGAGATGGAAGAAAATGAAATTTACAGACAACTGAAGTTACTTCGTCTGCCAACATGTGAGTTCACCTCCAAAAGCCTTCTCATTTACCAATGACTCATTCTGTTTTGGGTTTTCTTTGGGTTTCATTTTCCATTTGTTATTACTTATTACAAAACTGAAGCACTGATTTAGCACCCTCACCATATGGCAGGGCTGAAGAAACAAATATAAATGACAAAGATGTTTCTTCTTTGCAAAATTCTTTGTAATTTTAATTTTCCAGACACCCATGAAGTATATTTGAAAGGGTTGGTGATTAAGATAATTTACTATTATTGTCTTTCCTCCTTCTCACTTGGAAATTGAGCACACTTTGATGTGGAGAATGTTATTCAGGGACCTAAGGTATTAAAGATATCTTCAGGATTTTGCAATAGTTTCCATACACTATAGCTAAAAACCATACTCTGTGTGTCTAGCTAAAGGGTTTTAATCTTTTGCCCAAAAATGTGAGCCTGCAATACTAAAGAAATCAGAGGGATAGGATCTTATTTTCTAATGTTGTTGTTGTTATATGCCGTCGAGTCGTTTCCGACTCATAGCGACCCTACGCACAATAGCCCTAAACCCTGCTCTATCCTGCGCCAACCGCACCGCCTCTGACACACCCATCCCGATTACCCCAGTCACCGAATCAATCCATCTCATAGAGGGTCTTCCCCTCCTGCCCTCCCAGGCATGACGCCCCTCTCCAAGGACCCGTCCCTCCTGGCAACATGTCGAAAGATTTCACTTAATACCAGATAGAGTTAAAGTGCTAGAAACATCTTGCTATAATTGTTTATCTGAAGCAAAATTTTTTGTCTATTGTCTTTTAATCTGTTCGTTAGTTTTCAGAAAATAAGCGGTATTGAAATATTTGAAGAAAAAAGAGACTACAAGATAGCAATAATAATACAAAAAACAGCTGAATTTAATTTTGTACTTAAAATTTTGAAAAAGACATGATGTTAAAACCTGTCTGTTCCTCAGATCTAATATGCTGAGAATAGTGTTTTTGCTTATTAAATCTAGAGCCAAAATGATTTTAAGACAATGATTTTTCCACTATTCATAGCTCACTGAGAACATGATTGAAATCTAACATTTTCTTGGTAGCAGAAGGTGAAATGGTAATATTTGATAAAACATGACCTTGAGAATGATCTAAGCAGAAAATGTTTCATTCTGGCTTTGCCTTTGGAGTGTCATTCTCTTGCACCAATAATTTTTCTCCAGAGAACATTCTTCTCCTGAGTCCTTTTTCCCTGAGTTACCAGTGTAGTGAGTCATCTGAAGCATACAGGCTCTGCTGTGACAGAATCACATTATATAAACATGATAGAACTTGAGCAAATTCTAAGCCAGTTGTCATGGAATCATGTCTGATTCTTGGCAACTTTGTGTGCATCAGAGCAAATCCATGCTCCACAAAGTTTTCAGTGGCTGGGTTTTTCGGAGGTAGATGCTGACCTAGAATACCCTTCCTCCAGAAGGAGCTTCTGAGTGAACTCAAAGCTTCAACTTCCCCATAAACAGCTAAGCACATTAATCTTTTTGCACAATCCAAAGTTTCCAGGCAAATTCTGTACTTGGATATTTCAAGACTTCGTAGCTTATCATTAATTCATCATCATTTCTTCTCTATTCTAAAGCCGGTGCTTCTTTTTATTCCACTAAGATCCAGACTTGCTTTGCGTTAAAGTTGTCTTGGAATAGATGGGAACTTACTATTCCAGAATCTGCATCTGAAATCCTCCAAAATACAGCTTTTCATTTATACTCAACTTTCAGCTTTGTTTTGGCTTTATTTCATGCTTTCCTTCTTCCTGAATCTACTCTAAACATTACTAACCCGTCTTCTATAATTCTCTTGCCACTTTTTCCAACCCCCTACCTTGACATTTTCCATAAAAGAATCAACTCATTTACCTCTACATTTCTGTAACCTGTTAACATTCTTAAGAAAGTAAGGGGCCATACATACATTGTCCCATTTTTCACAGTTGCTACAATTTAAAGAATTTAGGTGAACTTTACTTCTACAACTCAATGCAATCTCATCCTAGCCTGCACAGTGCATCCAGTCCAATTTAAGTGTCTAAGTCCATGTAAGCTAAAACATTGTCAGTTCAGGAGTCCGTTACTTTTCTCATTCTTCAGAGGATGGCATTTGGGTGCAGAGGAGGTTTATTTGGTAGAGATACCCAGGAGATGTGAGAGTGTACCTGTCTGGAAACTTCTCTAATATGTTTGCTGCTGCTATACGATATGTTATTGCTGTTATGCGCCATCAAGTCTACTGTAACTCACAGTCACTTTATGAAGAGGAGATGCGAACCTTGTCCTATCATGTGCCATCTGTACCATCTTCTACATCCTGTTACAATCACTGTGTCAATCGTCTTGCTGCAGGTCTTTCTCTCTTATGTTGACCTAACATCTTTCCAAGTGTGATATTCTTCTCTAAGGACTGACCCTCCTAATAATGTACCCGAAGTATGTGAAAAGGAATTTCAGTATCTTTGCCTCAAAGAAGTGCCCTGGTTTCAGTTTCTTCAGGACAGACCTATTTATTCTTTTGGCAGTCCATGAGATATTCAGTATTCTTCTCCTATACCACAACTCAAAGGCATTGATTGTTCTGTCATCCTTAGTCATTGTCCAACAAAACATATAGACTACTATGTTGTTGTTGTTTTGTTCCATTGAGTCATCTGTGACTCATAGCAACCCTATGTACAACAGCTCTGAACCCTGCTCTATCCAGTGCCAATCTTATTGTCTCTGACACACCTACCTCCATTACCCCAGTGACTGAATCAATCCATCTTGCCGAGGGCCTTCCTCTACTGTGTTGTCCCTCACACCCTCCCAAGCATGATGTCCCTCTTCAAGGACTGGTCTCTCCTTGCAACATGTCTGAGGTATGTGAGATGAAGCTTCAGAATCCTTGCCTCCAAGGAGCAGCCTGGTTTCACCCTCTGTAGGACGAACCTATTTGTTCTCTTAGCAGTCCGTGGTATATTCCATACTCTTCTCCAGCATCACAACTCAAAGGCATCAATTCTCCTTCTATCATCCCTAGTCATTGTCCAGATCTCTGATGCATAGCAAGTGATTGCAAATTTCAGATACACCTTAGTCTCCAGAGTGACATAATTTCTCTTTAATACTTTGGAGAGAGGTCTCTGACAACAGATTTTTCCAACACAATATGTCTTTTAATTTCCTGACTACTGGTGCCAAGAGAGTTGATTTTGAAACCAAGCAAACTAAAGTTGTTTACAATCTTAATCTCTTCACCATCCCTCATGATGCTGCCAATTGGCCCAGTGGTGGAAAATCTTCGTTTTCTTGATATTGAGCCTCAATACATATTGAAGGCTCCAGTCCTTGACTGCAAGTGTGTCAGGTCCTCCTCAGTTTTAGCAAGCAGGGTTGTGTCACCTGCACAATGCAGGTTGCTGATGAGTCTTCCTCCAATAGAGTACTATATATCCTTCTAATTGGGGTTTTTGGATAATGACTGTCCCGTGCAAAGGGATAATGTGTCCTCCATCATTGGTCCTGGGCCAATTGTGATACTTAGAATACATTTATACTTGGATACATTTCCAGCTGGTGACTAAACAACCAAACTTTTTCAATTTAAGTCTCCTCACATCTTTTAAGAAACTCCTTGGCAGGGAAATGGCTTTTGCTTTCAGCATACGTCCACATTCTATTTATGAGCATGCCATGTGGGATCTCTTTGTTACCATTTGTGACTTACCAGGAACATTTAGAAGGAGGCAGTCCCCAGACCTCTTCTTTATGTATTTATTATTGTGTCATCTGACTGCTCTCTCCACACCATAGAGTAATGAAGGGACATTTTTCTCAAAAACCTTTAGTTGAAAGCAGGGAAAAGTACCTGGTTGCAGGATTCTTCAGACTTCAAAAGAGAGCTTGTCCTTACCTTACTTCTCTTCTCCTCCATTTTTACTTGCCAATCAGCTAAGCATTCTATCTTTTTGAGCCTCACCTCTATGTTGCCCTATCTCCAGCCACCAGAGAATTTTCTTTTCTTTAAAGAAGATGAGGAAAAATAAGGTTAAAAAAAAGCATTAATTCATCAGAGCACAATGGTGATGCTTTACAAATTCTTTGTCTCCTAAATTCCGAGTTCTTTACCTCATACCCCTCCTCCAAAAGCTGGTGTCTTTGTTTATAGGTCTTGACAAGCCTTTCCCATCCATCAAAGGGACTCACATGCTTCAGGGTTCAAAGGAGAGAGGTCATAGAGAGGTATGCATGCTGAGCATTGTAATAAAATGTATAGTCTCCTCCACCCAGCTGATCTTTCTTATGGAACCTCATTGACAGAGTTCTTGAGATACAAGGAGTAAGCCCAAGGTCTACTCAAGTGACTTACATGGTGAATGAGCTATGATATGGATAATGAGTTTTGATTGATACTTTTGTCTGGCTGGGAGAAAATAAGCAAGTAAATATTTTCGACTTAAACTATTATAATTTTAAATGATAACACAGTGGATGCTTTCGACCAGAGAATTAGGACATGACTTTGTGTAGAACACTCGAGCACACTATACCCGCACCACAGCAGAAAGGCTGTTTGCAAAGGAGCACATCATAAATCCACTCACTACTAATAGCATGCAATGAAAACTCCTTTCAGAAGAGAGATTTTTGCACACAAAGAGCCCCAAGGGAAGAGATGGCAATGGAAACATCCATCAAGTAAGGAAAGGGTGTTTAGAAAATCACTCTTCTGACTTCATCCATCATACTATCAGAGAGACTGCTGTGTTAATCCATTTACCACCACTGAGCGTGAGCCCAAAGACAAAATGCAGGCGTATTCCTCGGGGAGGGCTTTCAACAAAACGTCTGTAGAGGCTAATGCAGACAATGGGGAGTTTCTCTATGCCACATCCGAAGAGGATTGAGTGCAACTTACACACCACCACACAGCCGCAGGTGGTTTTGCAGATATGAGTCATTTCTTCATTCTTTCATCTAAGGAGTGTTTCTTCCCCTTCCCTCACAGCAGAAATATTGAATTTTTAATACCTGCTGTAACTGTAACTCTGTATTTTTAATGGCATATGAACTTGCTATTACCTACAGGTTAAAAAGCAAAGGCAAGTCTGTCTTCTCTGAATGCTACTGTAGCTTATTTGCTCTTTGCATATAAAGAAAAGGGTACTAATTAGAAATACTGCAATGATTATAGGGAAGCAGTCACAGTATTACTGTCTTGACTTATAATTGGCTAGATGAAGAAAAGCAAATGCCAAGTGCTTATTGTGCTATTAAATGTTACCAACTTCAATATTAATCCTTTTATAATGAAATTAATTGCTTTTGTTTTTACAGTGCCTTTTAATTCATATTACATGAACATTTAAAATATGAAACACTGTAGACTAGTTGTGCTTTCAAATGATGGAATAGGCTTTTCTGGGATGGAAAGTGTGTAATTACAAGATGAAAACAATTTCTAAGCACAATATGCCCTGGAAGTTTCAAAGGTTCCTTAGTCACACTGCATGTGAAAGAAAGAAGTGTTGCCTCCTGAAATAATCACCAATACGACAGGGGCTTTGGAGAGCAAACTGACCACTCCGCATTACAGCATTAAATAGACCCAATCTTGATAAAAATGGTAATGGCGAAAGTTACTCATTCAATTATGAGTATAGATGGCCAGAAAGGAGAATAGTTTTTATTTTTCTTCTTTTTTTTTCTATAATTATATTTTATTAATTTTCATAAACATTTACAGAGATTTTGGGTTTCCATTCATTCATTGTTGCAC
>NW_006399982.1:1863781-1875078 GCF_000299155.1 Elephantulus edwardii
GGCGGCGGGGTGAGTTCCCCCAGTTTTTAGATGGTGCCACAAGATCTGTCTGTCTCTTGCTGCTGGTGTGTACTCAACTCAATGGCAAGCCTAGCCAATCCCCATGTAGATTGTTGAGGTTGGCCAATCCCCTCATGGAGTAGTAGACAGCCAATCTCCTTGTGGATAGGCTAGCATTCCCTATTCCCATATTCCCAGCCATCTACATAGCAAAGTCAAACATTGGCTAGGAAAAGTCATAGTGAAAGATAAACTCCACAGTAGGGCTTTCTTGAGAAAATCTTTATGAAAGCAAATAATCAGATCTGTTTTCTGTGATGCTGGTGGTTGAGTTCCAACTAGCAATCTTTGGATTAGTCATCAAATACAAAGTATTTGCCCCACCCAAGTTCTTATGTATAAATTGCGGAGCTCTTGTGTTAAGCAATGGTTTCTTCATTATATAAAACATAAACAACCAAAGAGAAACATTTGAATTTCCTCAATATTAAAAACTTTTATGCCTCAAAAGGTATTATGAAAAAGGTGAAAAGATAGCTCTCAGAATGGAAGAAAATATTTACAAATCATGTATCTGCTAAGTGTCTAGTGTACAGAATAGAAACAATTTTTTAATTATTAATTTCAATAAACATTTACAGAGATTTTGGATTTCCATTCATTCATTGTTCCTCTTTTCTCCTCACCCACTCCAGCCCCGACCCCCAATTTGCTCTTCTCCTTGAAAAGCAAAAGAAAAAACGCCTTCATTGGTACACAATCCCCCCACACCTCCCCACCCCCACTCTGAGTATACTCCACTCTCAACCCTCATTCCGAACTCATATGATAATCATAATGCCCTAAAATATATTACTTTTAAACTGATGTCTCCCTCATCAGCTTCAATGCAATAGACATACTTTATCTAGTTTTTCTCAGTCTTACCTCCACCTTGATGTCAGTCTCATTCTACAACAGTGGAACCATACAGTATTTGTCCTTTTGAGATATTTCACTCAGCATAATGTCCTCGAGGGTCACCCATTTTGAATAATATTGCATGAGTTCCTTGTTTTTCAATGTATTAGTATTCCAATGTGTGAATATACCAGAGCTTCTCTATCCATTCATTTGTTGATGGGCACTTAGGTTGTTTCCAACTCCTTGCTCTTGTGAACAAAGCCACGATAAACATGGGTGTGCATATATCGGTTTTGGATGTCCGTTCCAGTACTGGGAATATACCCTAAAGAAATAATTTTTTAATATAAGAGTTAAAATTAAAATAATGCAAATTATTTGGATATAATTTGAAAACCATTTTTTAAAAAAAATGATCACAGGATTTAAAGAAATCTTCAAAGAAAATCTCTCTGGTGGTGTAGTGCATTATGGATTACACTGCTAGTCAAAAGGTCAGTGGTTTAAATTCATTGATTGCCTTGCAGGAGAAAGATAGGCAGTCGGTTGTTAACCGGACACAAAATGAAAGTGTGAACATGAGAAATGAATTCTGAAAAAGAGGAAGGCCAGGCAGAGGTCTCCACAGCTTAGGACTGTGAAAAGCCCCTTCCTTTGCTTTCCCATGGTTTTTATTTAGTTTAAATCAACAAAGAAACAATTCCTTTCTTGTGAGGCTGTATTTTCCTTATATGCAAGTGTTGCCAACATAACAATGGGTAAACTTAATTCTTAACCAAGAGCAAAATTATTCCAAAGTTCAGGAACAGTATCCCCTTCGGTGAGAGGCTGGGTGCAACTCTTTGTTTGCAGAGGGCATCCAGTATCTCCTCCAGGGAATTCGGACGTAATTTTCTGTTTGCAGAGAGTGTCCAGTATTTCCAGCTGGACTCTGAGCTCATCTGTGGCCCAGCTATCACTATGCCGAGCTGTCCACAGCAGTCTCTTCCCATAAAGATTTATACCCTCAGAACCTGACTGTCACTTAGGGTTAAAATCTATTCTATGGTAGTGGTTTTGAATTATCCAAAGAAAATTCATAAATGACAAGTACGTACTTTGAGGATTAAAGCCAGACCAGTTTTCATAAGGTGCCAAGAGACCAAACTCCATGATGGTGATACAGAAGTTTTTATTAAGGAATTACTCAATGAAGCGATGTCATGGCTAATGCAGGATCAAACTTGAGCCTCCTCATTCAAGTATCTTCATTCCCCAGAGGTGGTTGTTGTTGTTGTTATGTGCTGTCGAGTTGCTTGTAACTCATAGCGACCCTTTGTACAACAGCCCTAAACCCTGCTCTATCCTGTACCAACCGCACTGCCTCTGACACACCCATCCCGATTATCCCAGTCACTGAATCAATCCACCTCATAGAGGGCCTTTCCCTCCCGTGCTGTCCCTCCATCCTCCCAAGCATGATGTCCTTCTCCAAGGACCGTTCTCTCCTCACAATGTCCAAAGTATGTCAGACGAAACCCCAGAATCCTTACCTCCAAGGAGTAGCCTGGTTTGACCCTTTCCAGGATGAATCTGTTTGTTTTCTTGGCAGTCCATGGTACCTTCAATACTCTTCTCCAGCACCACAGCTCAAAGGCATCAATTCTCCTTCTATCCTCCCTAGTCATTGTCCAACTCTCTGATGCATAACAAGTGATTGCGTAGGCAGGGACTTTTATATCCTGTGAACAGAGATGGCATGTTGCCAGGGGCTCAGACCTCCAAGGTCACCAAAGCAAGTATTACTTCCATCACTTAACAAGCAGAAGTGAACTAGCAGCAGGACACATTTGGCATTACTAAAGCTTATTCCTCTGTTCACAAGAAATAGTAAATTGGTGGTGGTGTTAGGAACCCTCAAGATTGCCTCTACTCAAATGATCCTATGAACAACAAAATGAAACATTACCTGCCTCTGCACTAAACTCACAATAATCACCCTATGTAAGCTCATTAAGGGTATTCCTTGAAATAGAGTTGGTGTTACATAAGAGATTACCGAGGTCTCTCAGTGGCATGCTTTAGAGTCTCTCTACTTGTTGTTGTTGAGTACCATTGAGCCAATAACGACTTATAGTGACCCTATGAACAAAAGATCTGAACCTGTTCTATGACTGTCATTGATTCTCTAATGTTCATAGAGATTCCAAAGGCATGTTGATTAGGAAGTGGATGCCACTCCTGCTTTCAAGCAAGTCTTAATCTACTAACCTGAAAATTAGCAGTTGATCCCACCAAAGATGCACTGGAAGAAAGGTCTAGTTACCGCCTTCTGAAGAGATGAAGCCATGGAATTGTACAAAGTAATTCTACTCTAACACATGGGGTCATCTTGAGTCAGGATCAAACAACAGCAATTAGTGATAAGAAGCTGTGCTGCAATCCCAAAGGCATGTTGCTCGAATCCACCAGCTGCTCCATGGAGAAGGATAGGCAATCTTCTCCCATGTGATTAACTTCCTCAGAAAACCCACTGCAGGGCCACCTATGAGGTGGTTCTGACATGCTGGCACACAACAAAAACAAAAATATGTAATCAGTATTCTGCACTCTTCTCCAATACTACCGCTCAAAGGCATCAATTCTGTCATTCTTCCCTCCCCCCACTAGTTTGTTTACAAAATTCTAATACAAATTTGAACAAATTCTTTCAATTTCCCTAACCCCACCACCCATCAAATTGTACAACCCAATGATTAATCCCATCTTCTCCCAGTACATCCACATCCCTCTGCTTCCAGCCTCTCCCACCCCCTCCTGGATCCTTATACTTATTCTACAATAACAGTCTTATACAATATTTATCCTTGTGGGACTGAGTTAGATTTCTCAGCATAATGCTCTCCAGTCCCTCCCAAGTTAGGTAATAATTTACAAAGTTATTGCTCCTGCATGCTGTGTAATATTCCATTGTGTGAATGTATGATAATTTCTCAATCCATTTGTTTGTGGCTGGACATTTAGGCTGTTTGTTCTGTTATTCTTATTCATTGTCCAGCTCTTGATGTGGTTTAAAAGACCATGGCCTGAATCAATTGCACATTAGTCCACAAACTGGAATCACTGCTTCTCAGTAATTTGGAGAAATCCTTGACTACAGACATCCCTAATTCAATACAACTCCTAATCTCCTGACTGCTGGTACCAAGTGTGTTGATTGTGGGTCCAAGTAAGATGAAATAGTTGACAATTTCAATCTTTTCTCCATCTATCATGGTGCTGCCTATCAATCCAGTCGTGAGAATTTTCATTTTCACTATGTTGAGATAAAATCCATACTAAAGCCTGTAGTCTTTTATCTTCTGTAGCAAGTGCTTCAAGTCCTCCTCACTTTCAGCAAGCAAGGTTGTATCATCTCCACAACATAGGTGGTTGATAAATCTTCCTTCAACCCTGATACCACTATCTTCTTCGCAGGGTCCAGCTTCTCGAACATTTTATTCATCACACAAATTGAATAGGTATGGACAGAGGACACAACCGTGACACACACTTTTCCTGATTTTAAATCATGTATTGTTCCCTTGATCTGTTCAGACAGCAGCCTCTTGATCTAGGTTGTTGTTGTTGTTATGTTCTGTCCACTCATAGTGACCCTTTGTACAATAGCCCTGAAATCTGCTCTATCTCATGCCAAAGTTACTGTCTCTGACACACCTAACCCTCATTAACCAGTCACTGAATCAATCCATCTCGAGGGTCTTCCTTTCTTTTGCTGTCCCTCCACTCTTCCAAGCATGATTTCTCTTCCTTGTAACATGTCCAAAGTATGTAAGGCCAAGCTTCAGAATCCTTGCCTCCAAGGAGCAGCTTGTTTTCACCATCTCTAAGATGAACCTGTTTGTTCTCCTGGCAGTCCATGGTATATTCCATACTCTTCTCCAGTACCACAGCTTTCTGAAGCACAATAAGTAATTGCAAAAGTCACAACCTGGATCAGGCTAACCTTAGTCTCCAGACTGATATTGTTGCTTTTCAGTACTCTGGAGAGGTCCCTGACAGCAGACTTTCCCAATGCAGTTCCTCTTTTTATTTCCTGGTTGCTAGTACCAGGAGTGCTGATTGTGGAGCCAATCAAACTAAAGCTGTTAACAATCTCAATCTCTTCACCATCTGTCATAATGCTGTCAATTGCGCCAGTGGTGAGAATCTTTGTTTTCTTGATCTAGGTATAGATTTTATATGAGCACACTTAACTGTTCTGGGATTCCCATTCTTCTCAATGTTAGGGATAATTTGTCATAATTCATGCAATCAAATGCCTTTGCGCAGTCAGTGAAGCACAGACATTCTTTTGATATCCTCTGCTTTTAGCTAGACTCCATCTGATATTAACAATATCGTAGCCTCACCCTGTGAGTCTTGATCACACAGCCTCTTCTAATTCCAGCCTGAACTTCTGGTAATTCTCTGTTAATGTACTGTTCTAGCCATCATTGGATGATTTTCAGTAGTATTTCTCTTTCATGTCATATTGATGATAATGTTAGACAATTTCCACATTCTATTGGGTCACCTTTCTTGGGAATGGGGATGGGAACAAACATGAATCTCTTCTAGTCAGTTGGCTATGTAGCTGTTTTCCAAAGCTTTTGGCACAGAATATTTCATCAATTGCCAAAAGAACAAACATATATGTCTTTTGTTGAAAAGCACAGCCAGTGTGCTCTTTGGAGGCAAAAATGATGAAGCAGTATCGCACATGCTTTGGACATGTTGTTATGAAGCTCTTCCTTGGAGAGGGACATCATATCTGGAAAGGTGGAGGGTCAGCAAAAAGGAAGAAGATCCTTAACCAGATGGATTGGCATAGGGACTGCTGTAATAGGCTCAAGTATGTTAGAAATGATGAGGTTGACACAGGATAGGTCAGAGTTCAGATCTGTTGTTCACAGGGGCTTTATGAGCTGTACTCTAAATGACATCTAACAACAATAATATGTAATCATTTTATACTGAAGAAACTGAGGTGTAGAACAGAAATTACTCACTAGAATTAATGCAACTGAGATATGAAGAAAAAGAATCACTCTCTCTATATATTATATATATATATGAATATTTATAAATACAAGGACATTTGCAAAAAAAGTTTTACCTAGATTATGTCTTGCTATTCTACCCCTCATTTTCCCACAGCTCAACCCTCCTGCATCCAGAGTGATAATTCTCCACTCTTTGTTATATCTGCTCAGTCTTTACAATAAAGGGGCTTCTCTGCCCGCTTTGCTTTCTGCTTCTGTGCTGAGGTTGTCACCATCTCCAGATCCCAGGACCTCTTAATTTGAGCCCTGATAATTTATTTGTTTGACCTTTGCAAAGTAGGAGCCAAGGACCAGGATGGGGCAATAGCAGATTCTGCCCTATTCCCCTGGTCATTGCCAAGATTCTGCTTCAAAGATGTTGTTGTCATTGTTAGGTGTCATCATGTTGGTCCAGACTGATGCTTGATGTTTTTAGATTTGTTGAGTTGTACCCATGAGAAATGTTGACTTGGCAAGTAGCATGTTCTTTCTCTTTTAAATACATTAAAAAAATGAAAACCAGTATAATTTAAAGAGCACAAACATTAATTATTGTTGTGGTTGTTTCTATGTGCTGTTGAATCACAACTGACTGAGAGCTGACCCCCTAGTGGGTATTCAGAGGCTATAAATTGCACGGAAGGGGATTCTCCACCTTTGTCCTATGGAGAGGATAGATTCAAATACTTTACCTTTGTATTGGCAGCATAACTTCTTACCAATGAGCCACCAGAGCTCCCTATTAATTATAGTAGGAATTTTTCAGTGACATTTAAGGTTTTTCTATTTATACACCTTCCACTTTTTGGAGAATGCAATCTTAAGGTAAAGAGGAAGATTTTGTATAGAATTTATAACTTCATCTGTCAAAGGTTGTGTAATCTTTTCTTATCTCACTACAAAGGTGAATTCAACCTTGCTGGCATATATTATGCAAAAGAATCCATTAATGAGGGGGGAGAAAATGAAAATAACCAAACAAATACCTTACTTGGCTTTTATTTGGAATACAACCCAACCTACTGCCTTCAAGACAATTCTGACTCATAGCCACCCTACAAAGCAAAGTAGAAATGCCCCATCATGTTTAAAAAGCTGTAATCTTTACAGAGAAAGCTCTGGTGGCCTAGTGGTAAGAATCTTCATCTTAATCCTGAAGACACATGGTTCGAATCCACCAGCTGCTCCACGGGGAAACGCTGGTCAATCTCCTCCCATGCAGTTACTCCGAAAAACCTCTGGAGAGTCAACTATGAATTGCTTCTGACTTGATGGTACACAACAACAACAATCTTTACAGACACTAACTGCCATATCTTATTCCTCATGGAGCAGCTGTTCTTTCAGCTAACCATTACACTACCAGGTCTTCCTTTTTATTGGGAATAGTCTCTGCCATCAAGCTGATTCCAGTGCACGATGATTTTCCACTGGCTTTCTCAAACTGTAGGTTTTTTACAGGAGGAGACTATCGATCGTTATCCCATGGAACAGCAGTGGGATTTGAAGTACCAATCTTTTCGTTAGCTGCCTAACAAAAAAATGCACTATACCAATAAATTTGTCATTATACCTTTGGAGAGGGAATACTTATCCCATTCTATTCCCATCCTGAAGCTATGAAGATAAACTCTAACAGTCCTTCCATATATACATATATTCCTAAAAGATCATTGTTGAATTTTGCATGGTTTTAAATATGCATTCATGAAGTCATTGACTCACTAATTCACCAGTTCACTTGCTGACATGGAATCCATTCTCACTCACAGCAACCCTCCAATGGGCTTTGAAGGTTGTAAATCTTCATGGGAAGATTGTCTGTCTTTTTTTTCTGCAGAGCCTTTGGTGGATTTGAGCCACTGAAGGCTTGAGACCTTTTCGATAGTAGCACAACTCCATGGACTGTATCAGCAGAGCTCCTTTTGAATATTAGATAAATGTACCAAAAATCTAATGTGCTTTGTGCATTCCGATCTCAATTTCTGCATTTCCTCTATTGAACTAGAGCCCATTCACTTTAGCTTATTCTCTTCTTGATTGATTTTTGGATGCTTCCAGTTGATTTTGGGGTTGTTTTATTTGTGTGGTTTTGGTTGTTGTTGTTGTTATTGTCGTTGTGTTTTTCCTGCAATGCTGCTATGATCCACCTTGTACATGGCTCTTTCTTGGTGGACATTCATTAGAATTACTTAAAGATGTGTGACTAGGACCAAAAATGCAAAATTACACAATATGCACATCTTTAGCTGCACTTAATAAAGCAATTTCCCTAATCAATTACTGAGAAAAATGAGCTAAAATTCTCCACAGTGAAGATGGATTCTGAAATTCATCTCTTCAGCTCTAACAGGATTTTTTGCTTTATAGCTTTAAATTTGAAAAGTTATTCCCTTCACATTTACAGTGAACTTGTGGATTGTTGTTGTTGTTATTTGTGGATACTGATGTGTTTAATCTAGTTCTATTTTCTTTCTTTATATTATTTTTTGCCTTTTCTGTGGACTTATCTTTCCTTTGGTAGATTTATTGAAATTGTAGTAGATTGTCTAAAACAGGATGTATTTGTTTCTCTCACTGGAAGCAAATCCTTTTAACGGTGACACTTTGCATCTTCTATAGGGAAGTGAAAGAGAATCTATCTCGAGTGTAAGCTTAGGTCATGGGTCAGCAAGCACAAACCTTTGTTAAACTTAGCCTAATGTTGGGTGGCTGTTGGGTGAAAATATTTACTGTAATTGAGCTAAGGAGCCCCGGTGGCATAGTGTCCAATTTAACTGGGCTGCGAACTGAAGATCTGATGTACAATCTGCCAACTATTTCAAAGGACAAAAATGACGGTCTTTCCCCATATAGAGATTGATCATCTCAGAAACACAATATAGAATCACTATGATTTAGATTTAACTTGAAGTTAGTGAGTTTGGTTGGCATGATACTCACGAGAAGTTTTGCTGGAGAGAATTCTAATATAGTTGCAGTAACACACCAACAAGGATCTGCCATGTATTCAAGCTATATTCAGAAGAGGATATAAAATGAGGAATATCATTACTGATTTCAGATGAATCTTGTGAAATCTGAGAACACCAGAAAAATGTTCACCTCAGCTCTATTGACTATGTAAAGGCATTCAACAGTGTACATTAAAGCAAATTATGGAGAATATTATGAAGAATGAAAATTCCAGAATGAAAATTCCAGAACACTTCATTGTACTGATGTGGAACATGAATATAGACAGAGTCACGCATTCAAAATGAAAGTGGTTAGCTAATAACAAAAAACAAAGAAGGGTTTATGTCTCTTAATTTTTATGTTGATGTTGTTGCTATGTGCTGTTGAGTTAACTATGACTCATTACTCTATGAAGTATAGCTATGAACTCTACCCTACCCTGAGTCAAGCTTACTGTCTCTGGCACACCTGACCCCATTGCCACAGTCACTATGTCAATTTGTTTCATCCAGGGTCTTCCTTTCCTGTGTTGAGCCTCCTCCCTTCTAAGCATGATGGCCTTCTTCTAAGGACTAGTCCCTCCTGACAACATGCCCAAAGTATGTGAGCTGGAGTTTCAAAACCCTTGCCTCCAAGAAGCAATCTGGTTTCACCCTCTGCAGGAGAAACTTGTTTGTTCTCTTGGCAGTTTGTGGTATGTCCAATACTCTTATCCAACACCACAACTCTAAAGCATCCTTTTTCCTTCTGTCATCCTTCGTTATTGTTCAGGTCTCAGATATACAGCAAGCAACTGAGAAGACCATGGCCTAGGTCAGGTGCACCTTAGTTCTCTAGACTGACATCATTGTACTTTAGCAATCTGTAGAGGTACCCGACAGCAGACTTCGCTTAAAGCAAATTTTATTTCCTGACTCCTGGTGCCAAGAAGGTTGAGTGTGAATCCTCAATTTGTATCTATCATTTATTATGCATCTGAAAGCTTGACAATGAATAAGGATGATAGAAGAAAACTGATGTTTTGCTGGAAGAAAGTAGTAAATAGCTCATGGATTGCCTAAAGTCCAGATATGTTTTGGAGAAGATGAAGCCAGAATGCTCCTCAGCACATCATCATCATCATCATCATCATCATCATCATCATCATGGCTTGGTGGTCAGAATCTCATTTTGATGTTGAGATTCAATCCCTATTGGAGACTGTAGTCCTTGATCTTCTGCAGCAAGTGCTTCAAGTTCTCCTCGGTTTCAGAGAGCATCTACATAGCACAAATTGTTATGGCGAGTCTTCCCCCAATCCTGATGCCACATTCTTCTTCTTCATAAAGTCCAACCTCCCAGATGATCGTTTCTGCGTATAGATTGAAAAGGTATGGAAAAAAAAAGAATACATCCCTGACACACTTCTTTCTTGATTTTGAACCATGCTGTGTTCCCTTGTCTGTTTGGACAACAGCTTCCTAATCGAGGTGTAGGTTTCACATGAGTGAAATCAACTGTTCTGTGATTACCATTCTTCTCAATGTTGCCATAATTTGTTGTGATCCACACAGTCAATTGCCTTTGCAAAATCAATAAAACACAAATAGACATATTTATGGTACTCTCTGCTTTCAGCCAAGATCCACCTCACATTGACAATGATATCTCTAGTGCCGTAGTCTTTCCTAAACCTGCTTGTATTTCTGGCAGGTCTCTGTTGATTAACTATTCCAAGCATTTTTGGATCATCTTCAGCAGTGATACCGTTTCATATTTTCCGCATTCTGTTGGGTGACTTTTTAAAAATGGTAATAAATATGGATCCCTTCCAGTCAGTTGATCAGGTAGTCATCCTCAGCTTTCTTGGCACAACCTGGTAAACACATCTAGTGTTGCATCTATTTGTTGAAATATTGTTGAAAATTTGTTGCCAATTGGTATTTCATCAATTACTGGAACCTTGGTTTTTTGCCCATTCCTTCAGAACTTCCTCCTTTATTAACATTTGTTTCTTGATCATATGCTATTTCATGAAATTGTTCTGTCTCAGCCATTTATTTTTGTAAAGCATATCTGTGTATTCTGTCTTCTTTTGGTGAGGAATGTTAACAATTCCATCGATTTACAGATGAATTTATAAAACCCATCATAATAAAGCCAAGC
This sequence comes from Elephantulus edwardii, assembly GCF_000299155.1. Lineage (NCBI taxonomy): Eukaryota > Metazoa > Chordata > Mammalia > Macroscelidea > Macroscelididae > Elephantulus > Elephantulus edwardii. The sequence goes on from NW_006399982.1 coordinate 1,874,851, forward strand.
AAACTAAAGCTGTGTACAATCTCAATCTCTTCACCATCCATCCTGATGCTGCCAATTGGTCCAGTGGTTTGCTTGGCTCCATAGTCAACAGTCTTGGCACCAGCAGCCAGGAAATTAAAAGGCGCATTGTTAAAAAAGTCTGCTGTTAGGGACCTCTCCAAAGTGCTGAAGAGCAGTGGTGTCTCTCTGGAGACTAAGGTGCGTCTGATACAGGCCATGGTCTTCGCA
>NW_006399982.1:1877053-1908928 GCF_000299155.1 Elephantulus edwardii
ACTGGGGTTATCCGGATGGGAGTGTTAGAGACAGTAAGATTGGCACAAGACAGAGCAGAGTTTAGGGCTGTTGTGCATGGGGTCGCTATGAGTCGCAAGTGATTCGACGGCACATAACAACAACGACGACAACAACAACAACAACATCATAATAAAAGTACAATTAGAATATTTCCTAGGATCGAGGATGGCAAGACTTTGTATCCTGAGCTTGCAACATGTCATGAGAGAAGTCTCCAGGGAAGAGTATCAATGTTTGATGTAGTAGAGGATTAGCCAAAAAGAGACTTTCAAGAAGAGGTTTGACATAGGACTACAACATTGACTCAAACATAGAAATCATTGTGATTAGTACAAGTCAAGACAATGTTTTATTTCTATGAGAACTGACTTGACCATATGTAACAAAAATATCAACGATATGTCATTTACCACCACTTGGAAGACTTTCCAAGTGATATGTGATTATTGTGATTATTTAATCTATCAAGGAAAGTATATTACTACAAAGTTTAATTGAGGTAAATATTGTACTTGGGATGAGCTCTAGTGCCCTAATGGGAAGAAGCTGTTCTGCAGAAGAAGGATGTAAACTTCTCCTGTGTGTGTAACTGCCTCTGAAAACACACCAGAGGATTAGCTATGGGTTGGTTCCCCTCGATGGTACACAACAACAACAACATGATTAAACCAGGTAACTGAATCTTTCTGCAAATAGAATGAGTCTTGAACACTCCACCCTTACCTTGTTATATTTATGGAACCCTCAAAGTAACTGGTATTGATTGGATTGGGTAGGACTGAGTGTGTGTGTGTGTGTGTGTGTGTGTGTGTGTGTGTAATAGAATATAGTCTTTTTTATATAAAATTTTTGTTTTATACTGGTTTACTTACAAAGTTTGTTTTTCACACCAGATTTTTTCCCCTTAAAAATAACGGAATACATTCTTATCTCAACAAATGACTTCCCTGTAAATGTGATCTTCAGCGAGATATGACACACTTCTGATAAGCAGAGGAGTGAGGATACTGGTGCTGAGAGATGACTGACTCATTCTAATAAATGGTCAGAACCTTGAGCTTCACAGTTGCCCTTGCTCTGTGTTGGTCTAACAGTTGCCCTCTGAGCTTTGGCATTTGAAGTCTTGATCTTTATCCTGATTTATGCTTGCCTGAGGGATTCTGAGGCAGAATTAAATTTCCATGACTTTGTTTCCCAGCTCAGGGCTTTTACCCGCGCTCTGTCACTTCTTGCCAAAGGACTTCTCCCTGGCTGATCCAACTTCATTCTAGCCAGTTGGAGCGACCGACAAGTTTCCAGGAAGCAATAGAGATCATTAAGGCTAAATGTTCATTTATTTAGAAACATCAAATCACTACTAGTGGTTAAAAATATTGTCTGTGGAGCAAACTGGTTATGTTCAAATCCCAGCTCTGTCACACGCTAGCAACATGACAAGTGACAGGTTAATGAATTATTCTGTCCTTTGCTTCTTGCAAATTTAATATTAACAAAATTATAGTATCCACTTCACAGGTTTAGTTGAAGATTAAATCAACTAACGTATACAAAGTTCTGATACATGCTTAGAGTGTAAGAATCATGTATTAATGATGTTAGCAATTTCTACTGTAATGTTTTAAGTAGGATTTCAAACTGGTTCTTCCTGGTTCAATCAAGGCTTTTAAAGACAAATCAGAACAAATGTGGGTGTGAAAGGAAGTAGTAATCAGTAGTTGGCAGTACGAATATAATTTTTTTTCTTGTAGCTATTTTATGTACATTGTGTTTTTCAGTAACTAAACTCATGCCGTTATTTATTGTAAATGTATGCGTAGGGGGAAAATAAGAATGCTTTGTACTTATCAGATATGCAAGCCCTAAGATTTTTACCCTGAGGCTGCTTTTCCTCTTTCCTATACATCAGACATTCAGTGGGATGTTGTTGTTAGATGCCATCAAGTAGAGTATGACTCAGTGACCTCATGAACAACTGCCCTTAAACCTGTCCTACCGTACCGTGCCATCCTCACAATCTTGTGACACACTCAAACCCATTGCTGCAGTCACCATGTCAACCTACCTGGCTGAGAGTCTTCCTCTCTATTGCCTACCCTCCACCTTTCCAAGCATGATGTCCTTCTCCAAGGATTAATTTCTCCTAGCAACGTGCCCAAAGTATGTGACATGACGCTTCATCATCTTTGCCTCCAAGGAGCTCTTTGGCTCCCTAGTAAGCAGTGTGTGCTGGTGAAAGCCTTCTTGTTTGCTAATCAAAACTCATGACTATTGATTTAGAACCACTCACAGCTGACCTAAAAGTGGGTATCTTAGACTCAGTAAATCACAGTTGGAGACTGTCCATCTATCTCCCTCTAAGCTGCCTAGGGGATTCTAACTCCTAGAGAGGTGCAGACTTTGAGTCAGCAGTACTATTCCCTATGAACTACACCACTAGGGCTCCTCATTGACTAGTCTCCTGGTAAAGTCTCTCTTGACTATTTTGGATTAAAACTTGAAACAGGCTGTTGCAGGAGTTCAAATCTTAGTTTTAAGGTATCAGGTATATGGGAATTTAACAGGAAAAAATTGTGAGTCAAAATCCTAAAATGATAAGGGAGATTGGGTTATTGCCAAGACTGTGGAGAATGACACACCTTCAAAGCAACATGATTGGCTGCTGTCACTGAACCAGTTACCATTGGTTCCAATTCTGTAGGTCAACAGATTTGGCAGTTATGTAATATTCACAAGTCTTTTGATTTCTAAGAATAAGATTAAATTTCTAGCAAAGTATCAGTCTATAAATTGTCTTGTTCCAATTTCCTTCCACATTTTATAAATTTGCATCTCTTCTGTTTTTTTTGTACTTTGTCAGACATGTCTGAACCAGGAAGATTCAGTTTAAAGTCTGGGTTTTAAGGTAACCCTTCATACTATGCATCAGAAAGCTGGACAACGAAGGAGAACCGATGCCTTTGAGCTGTGGATAAGAGTATTGAATAGACCATGGACTGATAGGAGAACAATCAGGTTTGTCCTAGAGAGGGTGAAACAAGGCTGTCCCTAGGAGGCAGATTCTGAAGCTCTATCTGAAAAACTTTGGGCATTTTTCAAGGAGGGACCAGTCATTGGAGGGGACATCATACTTGGGGGGCTGGTGTGGAAGGACGGTGCAAGAGAAAAAGACCCTCAATGAGATGGATTGACTAAATGACTGGGATTATAAGGGTAGGTGTGTCAGAGACAATAAGGTTGGCTCAGGATAGAGCAGGATACAGACCTATTGTACATAGGGTCTCTATGAGCTGCAAATAACTCAGTGGCACCTAACAACAACAAGAAGAAGCATTATAAAGTTTTGGTTTGGTTTTTTTCCTTCTTTTTCTTTTTTAATTTATTATTAATTTCAGTGAAAATTTACAGAGACTTCGGATTTCCATTTATTCATTGTTGTACTTTTCTCCCCTCCCAATCCTCCCCCGCCCCCCCAGTACACCATCCTCTTGGAAAAGTAAAAGAAAAATTCTTTCATTGTTTTATAATTCCTCCCCCCAGGTCCACTCCACTGTGCAGGCTTCACTCTGGACTCCTGTCATGACAAAAATACCTAATCACATATCCCTTTTAAACAGTTTCCCCCCTCATCTGTTTCAATGCAATATACATTATTGAACCTATCTTTCTCAGTCTCCCCACAACTCCAACATCAGTCCTGTTGTTTCTTGGGTTTTGGTTTTTTTTTATCTCTAGGGAAAAAAAATAGCAAACTTGGAAGATCTTTGACATTAATGTTAAAGCAGTAGTTCTCAAACTTTTGGTCACAAGATTACTCTATAGCCCTTTTTAAAAAGTGATGAACTCAAAGAACTTTTGTTTCTATGGGTTATATGTGTAGATCTTTACCATATCACAAATCAATCTTGAACAATTTAAAGATATTTATTACAGTATTTAAACTAACAACAATAACCTCTTTCATGTTAACATATAAGAAATATTTTATGAAAAGGAACTATTTTCCAAACTAAAAAAAAAGCCATTGCTTTTTGGGTTTTTTACATCTCTTTAATTCCTGGCTTAATAGATGGTGCTTGCCTGTTTCTTATATTGGCTTCACATTTAGTCATTGATATTTTACATGTCTTGTGGTGTATGGAAAACTCTACCATATACTCAAGAGAAAACTGGTATTAAAAGAAAAACAACATTCTAGTATGAACTTGAATAGAGTTTTGGCCTGCTGGATCCCTGGAAGGTGCTTAGAGAGTCCTAGGGTCTATAGATCATGTTCTGAGAACCACTGTGCAAGTTCACCTTAACTCACTGCCATTAGGTTAGAATCAACTCCTTACTCATCCTCCAGTGTGTTTCTGAAGCTGCAAACTGAACAGGAGGTGATTGCCTATCTTTCTTTGCAGTTTTTGCTCTAATAGTGCAACTCCCCAGGGACTACTCCACCAAAGGTCCCTAGCTGTGTTGTTGTGTAGAGTTGGAACTGACCCATAGCTGACCCTCCAGCAGGTTTTCAGAGGCAGTTATTTGCACCGAAGGAGATTGACCATTCTCCCGCGGAGAAGCTGGTGGCCTTGAACTGCGTGCCTTCAGGATTGCAGCACAGTTTCTTGCCAGTCGGCCACCAGAGCTCCCTAGAGTATGTAATAACTGGGAAAAGTGCAGGATTCTGAGCTGGATGGAATGGTTTAGATCTTAATGTTTCTATTTTTCAGCTGTGAGACCTCAGGGTTGTCTTGCTGAAGACTGAACCTGGAACAATGTTAAATGTGCCAATCTCTTAAAATAAATGAAGAGTATAAGTAAGCTAAACATATATTAAAAAAGGAACGTAAGTTTCCTGTGTCTTGATGATTCTGTTCACTGTGTCAATTTTGACTAGAAGGGTAAGTTATGTGAAAGTAAAATGAATTTGTTGTATCATGAGGTTGTTATGTTTGTGGTGGCCAAAAGGTAAGTTGTAATGATTAAGGATTTTAGATATTTACCATAAAATGCCTAAAGACTGAATGTGTTAATCAGAAGATGCTGTATCAGGCCCAGCGGTGCAATGTGTCAATCAGCAGATGCTACACAATACCCAGAGACTCAATGTGCTTATCTAAAGATAGAACAGCTCAGTTCTGATTGGCTATACCTCTGAAATAGGCCTTGCAAGACAGCATGTGTTAATCTAAAGAAGAAGAACCTTGATTCTGAATGGTGGCACCCTGAAGCTGGAGATTTTTGAGATATTTTGGTTGGCTGCATCTGGTTCTGAGAGACTTTAACTGTGGAAATACTCTGTAGGAAATCATGAGATTTGAAATGAGCCCTCAAAGCTGCAAACTGGACACACAGGAAGACAAGATATCTTGTTGTTCGACTTCTCCCACTCTCTACAGCCCCTTGCCGGATACTGCGATGAACTCAGCTGTGGTGAGGACATTCCTTGTATTGAGTATATCTATGATGTGATTAGTTGTTAAGTATAATTATTTGGTTATTAATGTTTGATTATAATGACTCTGTATATGCTTTCCATCTTATTTTAATGCTTCCTGGATCATTTAATATTCTGTACAAAGCATCCTTAAGTATTTCAACTTGAGGCTTGAATTTGTTCTTCAGTTCCTTGAGGTTAAGAAATGCTCAACACTCTTGGCACCAGCAGCCAGGAAATTAAAAGACATGTTGTACTGGGAAAGTCTGCTATCAAAGACCTCTTTAAAGTACTGAAGAGCAATGATATCAGTCTGGAGACTAAGGTGCATCTGATACAGGCCACAATCTTGGCAATCATTTGCTATGCATCAGAGAGCTGGCCAATGACTAGGGATGATAGATGAATTGATGCCTTTGAGCTGTGGTGTTGGAGAAGAGTATTGAATATACCATGGACTGTTAAGAGGATGAACAAATTTGTCCTGGAGAGGGTGAGACCAGTCTGATCCTTAGAGGCAAGGATTCTGAAGCGTTGTCTGACATACTTTGGACATGCTGTAAGGAGGGACCAGCCTTTGCAGAGGGACATCATGTTTGGGAGGGTGGAGGAACCACGCAGGAGGGGAAGGCCCTCTATAAGGTGGATTGATTCAGTGACTAGGGTAATGGGATGGGTGTGTCAGATACAATAAGATTGGTACAGGATAGAGCAGGGTTTAGGGGTGTTGTACATAGGGTCATTCTGAAAGCAGGAGACTCGCCAGCACATAACAACAACAACAATATGTGATTGCATATGAAAATTTGAATTGACTCTTAATATTTTACTTTGCAATTAATTTTCTGAAAAATTTAAACCTTGCTGCCCCCCAAAAGTATAGATTTGCAATTACAGTCCATCTCGTCAGTCTTCTGTTTGCTTCATAAGCCTGTTGAAATGTGGACATTGATCTCCTACAATTTTTATATAGACTTTTCTCATTCTTCCGACTTTTCTGACAAGCTTTTAAATTCTCCTAGAATTTGGATATTTAGCTTTCATTAAAGTTAGAATAATCTACACAAGCAATTTCCCTTAAGTGTCCTTTAAACCAGAATCTTGAGATAACTGGTTACTCAATACCAATTCAGATTAATCAGTAAGACTTTTTTGTCTTAGGCTTTGTGCTCTTTTGACGAATTCAGTCTTTTTCAAGAAACATGTTCCAAGGATTAGACTGAACCCTGTGCTTAGGGTAAGTCAGTAATTAGATTAATATTTCTTTGAGACAGTGCTATATGAAATTCCTTCTTGACTGCAGCATGTTTCTAAATTGTCTTCCAACTGTCTCCCATGGCAAAACTAGAATATTTGTTATAAGAATTTTGGAAGGTATTTAGTTTTCTATATGGGATATCACTAAGTTAATGTTTCGGCAAGCCCTTTTGACTATCATCATTAAACAGTGTCTGGAATGAGACCACTGCTTATTGCTTCCACCTCTGCTATTCTGGTCCAAATCTATCCCCTTTCTCTAGTAGTCAGTTTTCTGAATGTGTTCACAGTGACTTCTCTTGCCCCTAAGAATCTGCACCTACACTCAACAACCAAAGTAATCCTTTCAAATTTAAATGAAAATAAATTAATCCTCTGCTTGAAACTTTTAGAGTTTCTAAGTGTACAGAGAGTTATGAGCTGAAATATGAATCATTAGTACAAAGTCAACAAGATCTTTTCCCCATTTCTCTTTAATTTAGCTGTAACAAACATATTGCTGCTCTTCAAATGCATCAAGCTTACTCAGTATCTGTACTTGCTGTTCCCTCTAAATGAAATGCTATTTCTCTAAATGGCATGGACCTCACTTCTTTCGGATTTCAGTTTGTTAAGGTCTTATTAGGAAATTTCCCTTTATAAGATAGCAATGGGCTTGTTAATAACCTCATTCTCTGCTTATTAACCTACTTGCATTCATACCTTGGCCTTTATCAACATCGAACATGCTGTGTAATTATTGATTCTTATCTCTTCCATAAGAATGTAAATTGTCTGAGCACAGGGATTTTGTATGTTTGCCACCATTTTTTTTTCCTGAACCAAGAACCAAACCAAACTTAGTGCTATTGAATTGATTCTGACTCATGGTGACTCCTTATGTGCCAGAGTAGAAATGCATTTAAAAATGTTTTCTACTTGTGATACGATAAAAGGAGATCATCCAGCCTTTCTTCTGCAGCACTGTTGAGTGGATTTGAATGACCAACCTTTCAGTTAGATGTTGTTGTTAGTTGTCACAAAGTCAGCCCTAACTCATGCCAACCCCATGTGTGTTATAAAGTAGACCAACTCCATAGCATTTTTTTTAACTTTACAAAAGGCACTTGTCAGGGCTTTTCTATAGACACTTAGGGTTGGTTAATTTCACCAAGTTTTTGGCTAACAACTGATTACTCTGAATAACTCAATGATGTAGTGACGTTGTTGTTGATTGCTGTCAAGTTGAGCACAATTCATAGAGACCCTATTAACAAAAGACTTGAAGACTTTCTATAACTATTGTTGTTTCTCCAAGTTCATAGAGTTTCCATGGCACTCCTGCTTCTAAAACCTGTCTTAAACGAGGTGCTCCACCAAATACTGTCCACCATGGGCAGCCATTATGGCATTTGATCCTCCAATGGCACAAAGTTCAGCATCACAGCAAACCCAGATTACCTCAGTGCAGCAAATTACAGAGAGTGATGTACAATTTAGAAGAATGTTCCTCCAAAATAGAATAACATTAGGCCTGAGGGCCACAGGCCCAAGGGCCCAGCTGACTTTTAAATACAAGGGCCCTTCATGAGGTATTGTAGACTCTAAACAAGAGGCTTAAATTAAAAACAAAACAATCCTACAGCCAGAAGAGGATAAAATAGTTGAATGGGACCTTCTAAGAATCAAATCCCTATGCATATCCAAAAACTTCTCCAACAGGGTAAAAAGGGAAATCATAGAAAAAAATATTTGGTAATGACATGTCTGATATGGGACTAATATCTAGAATTTAAAGAATACTCAGGCACCACAACAAGATAAAGGTAAACACACCAATTGAAAAATGGGCACAAGATATTAACAGATAACATCACCAAAGAAGACATTCAGATGGAGAACAAACACATGAAGAAATGTTCAAAATTCCTTGCTCTAAAAGAGAGATGCAAATCAAAACAACTATGATGTATCATCTCACCCCAGTCAGAATAGCAAAATTTAACAGAGTGGCAAACAACAAATGCTGGCGAGGATGCTGAGAGACTGGAACCCTTACTCACTCTTGGTGGGAGTGTAAAATGGTGCAACCACCATGGAAGGCTGTATGGCACTTTCTTAAAAAGTTGGAAATAGAAATACCATTTGACTCAGAAATTCCACTATTGGGAATATACCCTAAAGAAACCATAACTGCCACCCAAGCAGATATATGCACACCCAATGTTTATCGCGGCTTTACAGCTGCTGTACTCACCATAGCAGAGTTGGCAACAGTCCCAGTGTCCATCAACTGTGGTATATTCACACAATGGAATACTCTGCGGCATTGAAAAACAAAGAACTCATGAAATATTATACAAAATAAGTGACCCTGTAGGACATTATGCTGAGTGAAATATCTCAGTCACAAAAAGACTAATAATATATAATGCCACTGTTATAGAACAGGACAGATATGGAAGTTAGGGGGAAACTAAGAAAAGAGGGGATAAAAAAGAAAAGAGAGAATAAATAATGTAGATGACATTGAAACAAATGAGGAAGAGAACTGTATAAAAGGAATATATGATTAGGTATTATTGGCATGACAAGAGTCCAGAATAAGAGTTGCATAGTAAAGTGGTCCGGTGGTGGTGGTGGGACTGTATAATAGTGCAAGAACTTTTTTCCAAAGAAAAAGGTGAACTGGGGGGAGGTGTGGGGGGGGAATGTGCAACAAAAAATGAATGGAAATTCAAGTTCTTTATAAACTTTCATTAAAATTAAAAAAAAATAATTAAAAACAAAACAACAACAACTAAACATTCTACAGGACCCTCCACCAAAACACCCAACTTAGAGAGTCCAACTGCATCACCCAGTCTCCAAAATGGAGCAAAAGGCCTGGCTTTAAATGATGTATTAGGTTTACCATATATACCAGACATTGACATGTTTTTTTTGCCATATGAATAAACACTATTGAATGAATGAGTTAATGAGGACAATGAACCTTTATGGATCTTAGTTTCTTTTCTAGACAGTTAGAAAAGAAAAATTCTCTCACAGTCATGATGCAGAATCAGAATAATAGGAGAGTAATTTCCCTTGCTTTATCCTGTGCCAACTGTATTGACTCTGACACACCTATCCCCACAACCCCAGTCACTGAGTCAATCTATCTCATCCAGAGTCTTCCTCTCTTGTACCGTCCCTCCACTCTCAGAAGCATGATGTGTCTCTCCAACGACTGGTCACTCCCTGCAACATGCCCGAAGTAGGGCAGGGTTCAGAGCTGTTGTACATAAGGTTGCTGTGAGTCCAAGTGACTTGACAGCACATAACAACAACAACACAATTTCCTTTACCTCTATGTCTGGAGTGGAGGTGCATCCTGAATTCTCCCCCAGTATATGGAGATTGTTATAGTGGTGTTTGCTACATGATGGGGAAAAGAGTTTGCTTTCTTTTCTTTTTAATTAAGTAAGGACCACGTGTTGTTTGAAGGGGTGCTGGAGGTGCCAGTGTTGCAATGGTTCAAGGCTGGGCAAGTAGATGGTTTGAACCTACTAGTCACTCCATAAGAGAAAAGACTCTTTTTTGGCTATCTGCTTCCGTAAGTCTAGGAAACCCTCTGTGGTAGTTTACTCTGTTCTCTAGGGCCTCTGTAAATCAGAATCAACTCGATAGCACACAACTGTAACAAATGCTTTGTTCAGGAGTCCCTGGATGGGGCAAATGGCCAAGCTCTGGACTTGTGTCTTAAATGTTGGCAGTTTGAACCCAACCAGAGCTGCGTGGTCGTGTCCTTCCAAAACTCACCTCCTTGAATACCCTGTGGAGAAGCTGGATCGTGGCATACTGGGTCTCCGTGAGTTGAAACTGGTGCAGTGTCATCTAACAAAAATATACACCAATTTCTTTACCATATAGTAACAAGCAGAGTTTGAAAAACAAAAAATGAGTTGCTAAATGAGGGAATTAATAAATAACATTGGAACCAAAATTTTAAAATGTAATCCATGGTTCTGTTGGTATTCAGACTTGTGCATGAGGATATAAATATAAACATATATAAAAAATATATAAATATATATATATACATATATGAATATATAGATATATGTATATATATATATATATATATATTTCAAAATATAAACAAATGTGGGGAAAGTACAATATAAACAGACAGAATGAGTGGAATGATAGCAATTATCACAATTCATTTGCTGGGAACTTAGAAAAGGAAATATAATTTTTAAAAAAACAAAAACAAAACAAAACCCAACAATCTCCAACTTGGGCATGTTGAATCTGAATTAACTCATAGCTGATCCTCTATGGGTTTTCAAAGACTGTACCTTGCAAAGTGTTTCCCCTGTCTTCCTCCATAGAAGCCACAGGTGGATTTGAACCATCAGAGAGGCACTGCCTTTGGGTGAACAGCACCACTCTACAGACTACGTCACCAGACAGAGTTTGAAATGATTCTTGCCCACCTCTTAGTTATACAGCTTATATAAGGCAGTCACCACACTCTGTTGGTAGCAGCTTCACTTTTTTGGAAGAAGAAAGTTGTATTTCAATTCTTTTAGCTTTTATTTGGTGTAAAGAGAACTTTCCAAATTAAATTTCAGCACAATATAGAGTATATTCTTCCTAATTGTTCAGCTACATTATCTTTCCCACTCTAGCCAGTATATTCTGACCTTCTGACCCTCTTACTCCAGTGAGAACAAGCTAGATGGATTCACTATGATCTAGAATCTTTTCTTTAGAAGGGATGATACAAGCTAATAGCTCCTAGCCTATCAAACTATTGTTGTTGCTGTTAGGTGCAGTTAAGTCAAGTATGACTCATTGAAATCCTATGAACAACAGATCTGAACCCTGTCCTGTGCCATCTTCAATCTCTGGCATACTTGAGCCCAATGCTTCAGTCACTTGGTCAATCCATCTGGTTGAAACTATAGGCCCATTAAAAAAAATATGGTCACTTTTATTTTTCTTTTATTTCTATATGTTGTTTTGTCGTGTGCTGTTGAGTTGGAAACCAACCCATAGCTGACCCTCCAGCAGTTTTCAGAAGCACTAAATTGAATGGGAGGAGATTGTCTATCCTTCTCCCTCAAAGCAGCTAGTGGATTTGAACCACATGTCTTTGGAATTGCAGAACAGCTTCTTACCACTAGGCCACAAGAGCGTCCTATTTTATATAAGGGATACATTTTTTTTCAAATAAAAGAAACACTAATCTAGGAAAGCAAGTTTATATTTGAGCTCTGCAATTTTGTAGCTAAGTAAAGCTGAAATGACATAATATTTTTGAGCTATAATTTTTGCATCTGAAAAATGGGAAGACTGTAAGAGGGTGTACCCTCTGATATTCAATGTCTCAACCCTCTTCCTTTCTTGCACTCACTCGCATTACTTTAAGAAGGACCCGACTCACCGCTCACTCTTCACAGGTTTTTGAAGGCTGTAACTGACTAGGAGGAGTTCACCCATCCTTCGTCCTCAGAACAGGTGGTGGGTCTGAACTTCCAGAGATCTTGGCAGTGCAACCCCTTACCAACAAGTTCACCAGAGCGAACCTGTTTCCCTACATCACTAAATTACAATGGCTTTGTTGGTAGTTACTTTTCATTCTATATGTCTTAATTTCTCATTATGACATGAAAGATCTGTTGATCACCATGTCACACATATTATCCCATATGACAATCTACCCATTTGCAGATATAAATCAAGAATTTGTAAGGACATCACAAGAAGCTATTAAACTTTCTAGAAAAGGAATTCTCTGTGTTCATTCTGCAAATGGGTCATGCCACCCTCATGCAAAAATAATACCATCTTAGAATTACCTAATCTATTTCTGTCTATCCAGCTATCGCTTGTCGTTCAAGGTCCAGATCTCAGATCACCACCAATGAGCCAATGTTGATCTTCCAGCTGAAAGTCAGCTATTTTCTCCACTTGAAATTCTACGCAGGGCCACTCTTATTCCCTTTATGGTCATTCGGATGCCTGTTTTCACCATTTCACTAACAACTGTCATGACTTCCATTGCCACCCTAGAAAAACACAATGCCGATGTTAGGTAAGTAATAAATAATAAAAAATGTTGGTGGAATAAGTGAATAAATGACTAATCAATCTAATATTTCAGAATTAAATATCCTTTCTTCATGTGAATAAACTTTTACTTGATTCAGCTATAGGAATACTTTATACAGTGCCCTTTGGCACGGTGGATGGAGTTAGACCTGGAAGTTGGGAGATAATTTTTTGCACTCATTTACTAAGGACCCTTAAGGGGAAATACTTCACTTATCACTTCTTTTCTGGAATCCTGTGACTGAAAAAGTTTGTAAAGGTCACTTAGTCCATTTCCTGAGACATACGGACAAGAGGGACTTGTGCAGATTGGCTTTGTACATGAGCAGTGAAGTCAGAGCCAGAGGCTGTTTCCTAAACTTAGCCTATGGGATTGAAGTCTGAAAAGTGATTAAGTGGGGAACTGACTAGGCATTGACACCAGAGAACACTCTTGGATAGGTCAATATTCTCCCCTTATTTAAATGTATACATATGCACAGAGTGTATAAATTGCATGTGCACTTAAAATTTATAAATATTACTGAGTATAAATTATCCCCCCAGAAAAAAAGAAAAAGCTAAATACAATATTTTAATTAAACTCTTATTATTTATTCATTATTTTTCCTCTTACATGTTCTAATAATTTTTCTGGTTCCAAAAACATATATTTAGTAAAATTCCCATTACAATATCACACAGAACAAATATGCCTAGAGCTTCAGCTACCCATCCCTCCTCTGTCCTTGGCAGCTCCTGATACTTTTCACTGTCCTATAGTTTGGCAATTTTCATTTAGTTGAAACTGTGCAAAATATACCTTTTTGGAATTCATTTCCTTCCCTTATTAATGTGTATTTTGTATGTTTTTGTATTTTTTTGTGATTTTATAACTTGTTTATCTTTTCTTTCTGAATAACACTCAGAGATACTCATTTAAAAGTAATTTCAAGTCCTCTTTCTAATTCATTGTGTTGACAAATCTATCTTCATATAAAAGAACAAACAAATCTTTCTTGATGAAGTACAGATAGACTGTACTTTTCATATGTTGGGGATATTTTCGGGATAGGCCAGTCCTTGGAAAAAGGTATCATGTTTGAATAAAGTAGCAGGGCAGCAAAGGAGAGTAAAGTTCTTCAGGAGATAGACTGACACAGTGACTGAAACAAGGGACACAACAGAAAAGGTGAGGATGGTACAGGACTGGACAGGGTTTCCTTCTGTCTTCCAAAGGTCACTAGGAGTCAGAGTGGACTTAAGGTCTCCTGACAACACTATGTCCAGGTGAGTATGGGAAATTTAGCCTTTACAAGGACACATCTTTTAAGGGTCCTAATACAGACTGGAATGGTGTTTTTACTGCTTCCTAGATCCACTATAACTTATTCAATGCCCCTCCCCTTGTGATGCCTCAATCCTGGAGCTGAAAAGTCAGGACACGTAGGCCTACTGGACAGGTCTCTGCCCTGTATGCCTTCCTCTTTGCAACACCTGACCAGCCTGGGAATAGCAAACCTTCCTCCTGGCCCCGCCCACCTTTTCCATGACTGCACAAGGGAAAGCCTTCCAGATGCACCAGAGTTCTTCATTCATACCCACCCCTAGATTGTTAGCCAAGACTACTCTGTATAGGGAGCTCTGGTGGCCTCATTTTTAAGGTGTTGTGTTCCCAACCCAAAAGCAGGCAATATGAACCCAACATCTACGCCACAGGAGAAAGATGGGCAACTCTTGATGTGTGATTTGTAGCCTCTGAAAAGTCACTGAAGGGTAAGATACAGCAATGAGCTATTGTAGAGTTGTTGTCTCAGGATAGAGCTCAATTTCCCAGAATGGAGCACAAAAATGCAGCTTAGTCTAAGAGGTAGAGCTGATACTAGAACTGATGGTACATAAAAGCAACAACAACAGTTGTTGACTTGTTTGTTTCTGGGATTTTGTCATCTGAAGATGTCAGAGATCTAATTACCTTATATAATGTTTATTTCACGACTTTGTTATTGCTGAGTAGAAAGTTCTTCATTAAGACCATGGGTATAAATAATCTTGTTAGTGCTTTGACCTCACATTGGCTGTGATGTACAGGGCCTGTATTTTAGTGTCTGTGCATTCAGCCAATTGGCTTTTTAAGGTGGTTGTTGCTGTTGTTATGTGCTATCTTGTCACTTGCGACTCATAGCAACACTATGTACAATAGCCCTGAAACCTGTTCTATACTGTGTCAACCTCATTATCTCTGACACATCTACTCCCATTACCCCAGTCCTTGAGTCAATCCATCTCATCAAGGGTCTTCCTTTCCTTTGCTGTCCCTCCACCCTTCCAAGCATGATATTCCTCTCCAAGGACTGGTTCTCTCCTTGCAACATGCCCAAAGAATGTCAGATGACGCCTTAGAACCCTTGCCTCCAAAGAGCAGCCTGGTTTTACCCTCTCCAAAATGAACCTGTTTGTTGTTCTAGCAATCCATGGTATATTCAATACTCTTCTCCAGCACCACAGCTCAGAGGCATCAATTCTCTATCATCCTAAGTCACTGACCAGCTTTCTAACTTGAGCCTTGTCTTTCCTATTAGTTATATGGGAATATTAAAGACAAAAACTTTAATTTAGAAAATAACTTGCCTGAAAATCTCCAAGGGATAGTCTCTAAGGGTTAATTAATATTAATAGACATTTAAAAAGATGCACACACAATTCAGCAGAAATATAGTTGAGCAGTAGGATGGTGGAATCTGGAAGAAATGGCACCACTTTTGTGAGATTAGGCAAGTCACTTTCTGGGCCTTCATTTCAACATTTGCCAAAGTAATAATATCCATCTGTGTCTATAAGGATATAAACAATAGTAAGGGATTGAAATGAATTTTTAATTATTCATAGCTTCCTATGTAAACCAAAGAGAACATTATTCAATTTACCAAGTTTTTCTACAAAATCATCAAGTTATTTTATAGAAAATATTCTATATATTCTACTGTGGATAACAATTAAAAGTAGTCCTATAGGATACATGATTAAGGTCTCTAAATTAAGCTCAATTTTGCTAAAGAACAAAGATTTTAAGAGCAATTGATCAATTTCTGGATATTTAAATGAAAGCATGCCATGAAATGTATAAGTGGTGGTATGTTTTGGGAGTGGAGAGTACAGTGGAGAGATGCCTATGTTGTGGTAGTTGTTAGGTGCTGTCAAGTTGAGTATAACTCGTAGTGAACCCATGAACAACAGATCTGAACTTTGTCCTATCTTGTGCCATTCTTCCATAGCTAGCTGTGTTGGAGTTGTTGTTAGGAGCTGTTAAATCAAGTATCACTCTTAGTGACACTATGGACAACAGACCTAAACCCTGTCCAGTTCCTTTCTCACCATCTCTGATGCACTTGAGCTCACTGCTGCAGTCACTGTGTCAATCCATTTCATTGAGAGTCTTCCTCTCTTTCTCTGACCCTCCACCTTTCTAAGCATGATGGCCCTTTCAAAAAATAGTCCCTCTTAGCAATATATCCAAAGTATGAGAGACAAAGCTTTGACATCTTTACCCTCAAGACGCATATTGGCTGTACTTTTTTCTGAGACATATCTATCTGTTCTTTTGGATGTCTGTGGAATTTTCAGACCACTTCTCCAACACCACAACTCAGAAGCATCAATTCTTTCTCTATCATTCTTTTTAATGATATGCATATGAAGTTTTCATATGCATAGAAAGTGAATGAAAAGACCATGCCTGAATAAGGCACACCTTAGTCTTTGAACTCACATCATTGCTCTGCAGTATTTTGGAGAGGTCACTTGCCCAGTGGAATACATCTCCTAATCCCCTGGCTGCTGCACCAAAGGTGTTGGTTGTGGATTCAGGAAAGATGAAATAATTGAAAGCTTCAAACCATTCTCCATCTATTGTGATGATGTCTTTTGGCTCAGTAGTGTGCACCTTTGTTTTCTTGATATCAAAATGCAATTTGTATTGATGGCTTTAGTCTTTGATCACCTGCAACAGGTGTTTCAAGTCTTCCTTACTTTCAGCAAGCAGAGTTGTTCATCTCTAAATTCAGGTTGTTGATGAGTTGTCCTCCAATCTTAATGTTACATTCCTCTTCATAGAGTCCAGTTTAGGAATTATTTTCTCAGCATACAGATCGAATGGGTAGATATCTATAGAGAATATGAAAATCAACCAGAGGTAAATCTTCTTTGTTGTACCGGTAATTATAAGCAATTTTGACACCAATAAGATATTCTTCTTCTTCAGGATTTACCACAGTTTTAACCCCTTCCCTTGTTATATTACTGTATTCAGAGAGAGAAAGAACTTCATTTCTTTGTGCAAAGAGAATCTACACCCTACAAGGCATAACACCATTTACAAATTGTTATGAGTTAGATTTCGTTCCTCCAAAACAAATGTTAGAACTATAATGTAATCTTTTTCTCTCAATTTATCTGTTCTCCTTAAAGCAATCTAATATGACATGCTTCTTCAATCAAGAAGCTGAAATCATATCAGCATAGGTGGATCCTGACTTGTATAATCATGGAGGCATGGATGTAACATACTGGGGAAGACTCTGTGTGATTATTGGCAAGGAATTAATGAACACACACTCTGAAACTACTACAGAGAAAGAAATTTACACAAATGAGACTCTGGGTTTAAATTTAATGAGAAAATAAGTTTCTAGCTTTTTAAAAACCACTTACTTGTGGTTATTTGTGTTCTAGTAACATTAAGTAAGGTACATATAACCCCTCTCGCATAAATTTACAATGTACACCATTTAGAAACCTGTTTGAGTACCTGGATGTGGTCACTAGTCACTGCCAACAAATATGGAAGACAACTACCTGGCCAACTGATGGGACTAGATCCATATTTATTTCCATTCCCAAAAGTGGTGATTCAATAGAATGTGGAAATTATTAAATAATATCAAAATTAATTTGAAAGCAGGAGTGGCATCACTTCCTAAACAACATGCCGCTGGAAACTCTATGAACTTGGATAAATGACGATAGTTAATAGAAAGGCTTCAGGCCTTTTGTTCATAGGGTCACTATGAGTCATACTTTACTTGATGACAATCAACAACAGCAATTAATATGTACAAGTTGAATGCTGCTGAAGATTATTTTTAAAATGGCTGGACCAGTACATTGATAGGAAACTGTGAGAAGTTCAAATGCATTCAGAATCGCTCATGGTACAAGGAATGCCATTGTTGATGTTAAGTTGATCTTGGCAGAAATCAGAGAATACCACAAAGACGGTTATTTGTGTTTTATTGGTGATGTAAAGGCATTTGACTGTGTGGATAATAACAACTTATGGGTAACATTGAGAAAAAAATAGGAATCCAAGAACATTTAGCTTTGCTCATGCAAAATCTATGCATAGACCAAGAAACTATTATCTGAAAAGAACAAGAGACCACTGCATGGTTTAAAAATCATGAAAAGTGTGTATCATGGTTGTTTCTTTTCTCCATAGCTATTTAATCTGTATGTTGAGGAAGTAATTTGAAAAGCTGGGCTTCATGAAGAAGAACGTGGCATTAGGATTAGAGGAAGACTCATCAACAACCTGCATTATGCATATACACAATATTGCTTACAGAAAGTGAAGAAGACCTGAAGCACTTGCTACAGAAGACCAAAGACTACAGCTTTCAATATGTATTATATTTCAACATCAAGAAAACAAAAATTCTCACCACTGGGCCAATAACCAACTTCATGATAGAAGGAGAAAAGATTGAATTTGTCAGTGATCTAATTTTACTTGGATTCATAATCAACACAGATGGTAATAATGGTAAAAAAATAAAAACATGTTTCATTGGGGAAATCTATCAAGGACTTCTACAAAGTATATCAGTAATTTGTACCTAATCCAAAGTGTGACTTTTATTTTCCAGCTACCTGCTAACCATCTGAAAGTTGGACAGTGAGTAAGGGTGACAGAAGAATCAATGTCATTAAGTGTGATGTTGGGGCAGAGTACTGAGTATCGTGGACTACCAAAAGAAGAAACAAATCTGTCTTGGAAGAAAAGTACAACCAGGGTACTTCTTAGAGGCAATAATGTTGAACCTTTGTTTGACTTACTCTGAACATATTTTCAGGAGAAATCAGTCCTTAGATATCATGCTTTGAAAGGTACAAGGTCAGCTAAAGAAAAGGAGATCCTCCACCAGATGGATTGACATAGTAAATACCACAATGGGTAATCACCACAGATTGAGAGGATAGCACAGGACAGAGCAAGGTTCATATCTGTTGTTCATAAGGTCAATATGTGTTAGAGTTGACTTGATGGCATCTAACAACAATAGGTTGATGTTGCTGACTCAAGAATTCCGGTAGAAAATCTGACAAAAGTTGGTGCTGTATCATCTGACTTTCAACATAATATGGGAAGATAAAATCAAGAGAGGTACATGTCTCCTTGAAATGTGAAGAGGTGTCTTTAATTAAGAATGAAATTATATGGAACTCTTTTCATATGGCTGATCATCTTTATCTGTGAGTTGCTTTTGCTTCATGTTTTAGTTTTGAAATACTTTCTTTCATTGCTGCTCTAGGAAACGATTATGTTTTACTCCCCACAGCTATCCCAACTAATGAATCATTTATGACTTGCTTTTAACAGCCAAATTATAATTTTCATATCTAGAGACAATTTCTGTTCTTTACAGTCACCACTTACAGGATTTTCTATCACTCTGGGTGGTCTTTAAATGCTCAGAATCTTAAAAATTCAAGTGCAGAATGTAAATGTAATGCTGAAAACTTTATTATAGATACTTATTAATAACTAGATAGTTTAAAATACTTGTTGTAAGGAAAAATATATCCAAAAGCTTATTGAGGTTCCTTGTTTTTATTTAAGAAAATTCTTTTTCATTTTGAGACTTCTCATATTTCCACTCTACATGATTTTTCTTTAAAATTTGTAAAAATAAAATATATACACATGTATGTGTTTTACTTTATTATTAATACAGCATCTCAGTTATTGTCCTTTTTTATTGATTCAAAACTACACTTAGCACCCACCAGTATGAATCATATCTTCTGCCTTCTTCTGAAGCTTTTTCAAAATTTGATTTGCAGGTAATAATTTGTATATATTGTATTTTGCTCATGTACATTGTATTTTATATAATTTTTCATTTAAATTCTGCTTCATATAATCAATCATATACATTATATTGTATAAAATTAATAATTGTTGAACTATGCCTATTATTACCCCATCTTTTTTAATCCCCACTGAATCTTCACTCTTCCCTCCACCCACTAAACTCTGCTGTCCTAGTAATTTTTTCTTTCCCCATTTTCTGTCCCCTTCACCCTTTTCCCTTTCTCTTTTGGACATTTATATACTATTTATCCTTCTATTTTTACAATAATAGTTTTATATAGTGTATGTCTTTATGAGTCTGAGTCAGTTTACTCAATATAATGTTCTCTAGACTCTGCCATATTGTATTGTATTCTACAAAATCATTGTTCCTTAGTGCTGCATAGTATTCCATTGTGTGACTGTACCACAAATCTCATTACATTTGTTTGTTGATTTAGGCTGTTTGCATTTTCTTGCTATTGTGAATAATACCGTTATGAACATAGATATATGTATGACATTTTGTACCTTGGAAATCCTTCATTTTTGTCTGGATATTTTTTCCTTCCTTTAAGGAGCATTGGATTTTATTAAGGTAGGCAAGGATTTTCTATCAGATCACCTTGATCGTATGGAGGCTTGATTATAAGCTTTGTAACTTTGAGAAGAATTGTTGTCCCAGAACACTTAATTGTGCTCATGCAAAACCACTACTTGGACCAGGAGGTAGTAGTTAGAACAGAGCATGGAAACACTGCAGAATCAGGAAAAATGTGTTTCAGAGATGCATCCTATTTCTATATCTTTTAAATCTATATGCAGAACAAATTATTTGGGAGGCTGGACTTTTTGAGGAGGAATCTGGCATCAGAACTGGAGGAAGACTCATTAACCACCTGCATTACGCTGATGACACAACTCTGCTTGCTGAAACTGAAGAGGATATGAGATGTTTGCTGCATAAGGTTAAGGATGGTAGCCTTCAATATGGTGAAGCTCAACATCAAAAAGCAAAAATTCTCACCACTGGGCCAATTAACAGCTTCATGATGGACAGAGATGAGATTGTGATTGTTGATAACTTTAGCTTGCTCTGTTCCATAATCAACACACTTGGCATCAGCAGTCAGGAAATCAAAAGTTGAATTGTATTGGGAAAGCCTCTAGAGAGGTAACTCTCTAGAGTACTAAAGAGCAATTATATCAGTCTGAAGATTAAGGTGCACATGATCCAGGCCATGGTCTTTGTAATTATTTGCTATGCGTCAGAGAGCTGGACAATAACTAAGGATGATAGAAGTAGAACCAATGCCTTTGAGTTGTGGTGCTGGAGAAGAGTATTGAACATACCTTGGACTGCCAAGAGGACAAACATATCTGTTCTGGAAAGGGTGAAACCAGGCTGCTCCCTTGAGGTAAGGATTTTGAGGCTTTGTCTCACATACTTTGGGCACATGGCCAGGAGGGACCAGTACTTGGAGAAGGGTATCATGCTTGGAAGAGTAGAGGGACAGCACGGGAGAGGAGGACCCAAGATGAGATGGATTGACTCAATGACTAGAGTCTGTCAGAAATGATGAGATTGGCTCAGAATAGGGCATGTTTCAGAGCTAATGTAAATAGGGTTGTTATGAGTTGCAGGGGACTCAATGACATATAACAATAACCTTATTAATTAACCTTATTAACCTTAATAAAAACCTTATTTTAGAATGCTAGTAATTCTCTAGGGAACTTTGATGGCCTAGTGGTACAGGATTTTTATGTTGCCGAGATACCATGATCAGTATTTAAAATATCGGTATAATTACCATTGGTGGATGAGACTAAGACCCACTAGGAAAAAAGTTCTAAAAATACATTTCTGAAAAGTAGCCAGCAAAAACTCTGTGGATCATAAACAGAATCTTGTGGAATATATTGCCGGATGATGAAGATTGGAACATACAGTGGCTGCAACCTGTTAGTGATCAGAAGAGTGTATAAGACTGGATTGGGTATAATTCCGTTCAACATGGGTCATTAACAGGGCTGATTCATTAACAACAGCAATGAGCCTTTCTGGCTATCAGTTGAAAGCCCATAGTGTTTAGAAAGTTCTCAGTTTAATGCTCAGAATCCTGCAGCTCCTCCCTAAACTATCCTCTAAAGTCAGTCTTGAGCTTGTTACAAACCCTAGCTGTTTTCTAGGAGGCCATCAATTCTTGCCCTGGTAAATGTAACACCGAAGTTGACACTGCAAACATAAAGACAAGTGGTTTGAATCCACCAGCTGTTCTGCTAGAGAAAGATGGGCTATCTCTTCCCGTGTGGTTTATATCCTTGACCACACACAACAGACAATGTTGATCTGTGGAGCTCCATCTTCAGGTAACATTGTCTTTTCTAGTATCCCATCCTTCCAGTTTCAGGTGCCTCCACACCTTCAGACTTTGCTACTTGCTTTCTTCATGCAGTGCAGCTGCTGTGTTGGGCTTAATTTTCTCTTCCCCCAGGCTCTAGACTAAAAGTCAGTGGTCAAGCATTTATTCAATGTGTTTCTGTCTAACTTCTGGAAACAATCCCTTCATTTGTTTAAAGCAGACTTTTGTTAGAAAAAAATGTTCTTTTAAAATATTTTATCATAGAATAATTTTTTCCATAGAGAAGATTTTTAGAAACATGGACATGGATTGTATCTTTTAAAGAAACTATAGAGTTATTTTAAAATTATGAAGACATTTAAAACTGTAGAGCAAGAGCAAAAATACTTATCTTTAGTTTCTGGCCTTGGTAAGAATCACAGTTATCAAAATTTTTTTCTAACAAAAGTCTGCTGTTAGGGACCTCTCCACAATACTGAAGAGCAATGGTGTCTCTCTGGAGACTAACTAACGTGCATCTGATACAGGCTATGGTCTTCGCAATCACTTGTTATGCATCAGAGAGTTGGACAATGACCAAGGAGGATAGAAGAATTGACGCCTTTGAGCTGTGGTGCTGGAGAAGAGTATTGAGAATACCATGGACTGCTAGGAAAATAAACAGATTTGTCCTGGAAAGGGTTAAACCGGGTGGCTCCTTGTAGGCAAGGATTCTGAGGCTCTGTCTAATATACTTTGGACATGTTGCAAGGAGGGACGGGTCCTTGGAGACGGACATCATGCTTGGGAGGGTGGAGGGTCAGCGCAGGAGAGGAAGGCCCTCTATGAGATGGATTGATTCAGTGACTGTGGTAATCAGGATGGGTGTGTCAGAGACAGTGAGATTGGCACAGGACAGAGCAGAGTTTAGGGCTGTTGAACATAGGGTCGCTATGAGTCACTAGCGACTCGACGGCACATAACAACAACAACCTACCATCTTAGAGCCATATAAAGCTGATATGGATTATAAATTTTCAAGAGTTTGTATTATTTGACTTTTGGAAATTTATTTGCCCATAGAATCTATGCTCACAGATTGGTTTTTGGACATAGCATATAATGGAAAATTTCTTGGGAAATGCTGCTCTATGATTGCTATTTATTCATTTTATTAAAAATGTATATGCCTAATTAAAAAACAAGAGTGGTTATAATTATGTTTTAAATTAATCTTTAGGTGGAAAGCAAGCTTAGTTTTATCTCTCCTTTATTTAATAACTTTCCATCCAAGATCATTCCTAGAAACCTCGATGCTGTTGCGTTGGAATCGATTTATAGTTGATCTTCCAGCTGGCTTTCTGAGGCTATAAATTGCACAAGAGGAAAACGGTCATCTTTCTTTTACAAAGGTGTGGCAGATCCGAACCTCCAGAGAAGGACTATCTTTGGGTTAGCTGTTTTCCTTAGGGACTATGCCACCAGACCTCTCAAAATATTTGGAGATATATTTATACGTATGCATAGATTCCCACATGGTAACTGTGCAAGTTAGACACTTTAAACATTGCATATCTGAGGGAAATAAAGGGATTTTTAAAGGTATAAGTGTCATCTTACATTATGAAAACATGTAATTTATTCTGACACTTTTTTTTTCTGAGGGAAAATAAAGGCATACTTTAGAATACAACAATAAAGTCAGCACTTTCCATCCTGTAAAGTTATCATCTTATCATGCTGTTTGATAAACAAGGTGTCGCAAAAAGCAGCAGCACCAGCAGCAACTGGTTCTCATTGGCAATAATAATGAATTTATTTTAAATATTTCTTACAGATCAAACCTCTACTCCCAAACACATTCACTAAAAATTCAGGGCACTGCTGACTAGGGGAGTCTTCTCACTGTCAGGTATCTGTTGTGTACGGTTGAGTTGGAACAGACCTATAGCTGACCCTCTGGTGGGTTTTCAGAAGCTGTAAACCACGTAGTAGGTTCGAACTGTGTGTGCCTTTGGGATTGCAGTACAGCTTCTTATCACTAGGCCACCAGAGCACCCTAGTCAGGCATCTAGAATCATCTAAAAACAGCAGAAGGAGTTGCAAAGACACAAAAGCTTGGCTGAATGCGATTCAAGACCTAGGGCACAACTGCAGTCGTCCACTAACCCCTGCAAGTAGTTCTCTTTGCACCTCAGTTTCTTCAAAAGGAGAATGAACTTTTCGAAGTAGATGGTTTTTGTGGTTCCTTCAAACTCAAGTACTCTGCAAATCTTGATAAAATTATGTTAATTAAAATTTGGCCTGAAAGTCACTTCTACACAGCACTGCCTCTCTGGCTGGGAGAAGGAGAGATGTGTTCTAAAGAAACACTTTGTAGATTCATTTGAGTTTTATACCTGTAAACAGAAAATTTCTTACACTTCAAGTTTGACCTTCAGCACTTCAATAATTCCCCAGATCGCAATCCATTTGCCAACCATCAAAACCCCACATTTCAGTTCTTGTCGAGTACAAAGGTGAGGGCTTTTCCCTCAGAACTTTATTCCAAGTGAGCTTCTTAATGATGGCAGATGATGATAAGGCAGGAAAGGCATTTTCTCCCCAAAGAGAAAGATAGAATTTTACAAAGAATCAGAACAAAGGGGTTTTGAATTTCTAAATGAAGCCAGGAGAGAGAATAGAGTCGTTCTGATTTTAGTTGTTAGCAAAGACAGTGAAAAGAAAAATGCAGTTGCTATGTTACATTTCTAGAAGCCCAGCTCAGCACAAAGTGAAAAAGAATTTTGGATGCAGCTCTACATTAGAATCAATTGCACTGGATTAGATTACAATAAGAAAGGGTGTCAAAGATTGAAGTCTTTATTTTCTTTGTTATTGTTATGTGCCATGGAGTCACTGCGACTCATAGCAACCCTATGTACAACAGCTCTGAACCCTGCTTTATTTTGAGATAACCTCATTGTCTCTGACACACCTACCCTAATTACCCCAGTCACTAAGTCAATCCTTCTCATCCAAGGTCTACCTTGCTGTCCCTCCACCCTTCCAAGCATGATGTCCCTCTCCACAGACTGGCCCCTCCTTGCAACATGCCCAATGTATATCAGGCAGAGCTTCAGAATCCTTGCTTCCAAGGACCAGCCTGGCTTCACCCTCTCCCGATCGAACCTGTTTGTTCTGCTAGCAGTCCATGGTGTATTCAGCACTCTTCTCCAGCACCACAGCTCAAAGGCATCAATTCTCCTATCATCCTTATTGTTCAGCTGTCTAAAGTGTAGCAAGTAATTGTGAAGGCCATGGACTGGATCAGGCACACCTAAGATTCTAGTCTGACATCATTGCTCTTCAGTACTCTGAAGAGGTTCATGACAGCAGATTTTCGCAGTACAATTTGTCTTGATTTCCTGACTGCTGGTACCAAGAGTGTTGATTGTGAAGACAAGCAAACTGACGTTACTAAGAATCTCAGTCTCTTCACTATCTATCATGATGGGGCCAATAGGCCCAGTGGTGAGAATCTTTGTTTTCTTGATGTTGAATTTCAATTCATATTGAACCTTGAACTTCTGTAGTAAATGCCTCAGGTTCTCCTCAGTTTCAGCAAGCAAGGTTGTGTCATCTGCATAACTCATGTTTTTGAAGAGTTGTCCTCTAATCCTGATGCTACTTTCTTCTTTATAGAACACAGCCTCCTGGATGATCTCTTCTGCATACAAATTGAAAAGGTATGGAGATAGGGTGCATCCATTATACCTTTATTGATTTTGAACTATGATATGTTTCCTTGCTTGTTCTGACAACTCTCTCCTGATTCAAGCATAGGTTTCATATAAGCAAAACCAAGTGTTCTGGTATTCCCATTCTTACCATAGTTAGCCAAAGTTTGTCGTGATCCACAATAAAATGCCTTTGCAGAGTCAATGAGACACAGATAATGTGTTCTTATTGAATGTCTCTGTGTCAGCATTACATGTGGACACTCATTGAAACAAGCTGTATTCTGCTGACCTAAGGGCCAGGTGAACTTGGGAACTTGTAGGTGTAGCTCCTGGACTGTGCTAGGTATACAGTCTATTTCTCTAGCACGATAGAGGGAGATACCATCGAGAGAGCCAGATAGAAATTGAAGCTCATAGGTAAAGATGCAGCAGATGTGTGTAGCCTGACACCAAGGAAGCCTATGAAGGAGAAAAGAAAATGTAATTTCTCTGGTGGCCTAGTTGTAAGAATTTGTATGCAATCCTGAAGGTATGCGGCTTGAATCCACCAACTAATCTGTGGTAGAGGAGTAGGCAAGTTCCTCCTTTCAATTACTGCCTCTAAAAATGCATCAGAGAGTAAGCTATGGCTCATTTCTGACTTGACAATACACAGAAACGCAAGAAAGATCAAGAACAGATTGGGAAGTAGCACGTAGACACCTTAGAGCAAAGGATTCAGAAAGTAATATACAGGGACTAGATGCTCATTTTTATACATTTCCTAGATGTCAGCCATGAAAGTTTTGTGGTTTTTTTTTCTATAATTATATTTTATTAATTTTCATAAACATTTACAGAGATTTTGGGTTTCCATTCATTCATTGTTGCACTATTCTCTCTACCCTCCTCCCAGTTTGTTCTTGTCCAAATGCCACAGTGCTTGTCAAAGCCAGTTCTGATTAATCTTCTTTGTCAGTGTGTCCTTTGCCATTCCATATCACTCCTCCCTGAGAGAGACTTCACCCTGAGTCATAAGGAAAAGGGGATGGCGTATTCTCTTAGCTACTTCCTGCTGAAAAGGGACGCTGTGGGTTTCAGGGTGAAGATCTTCTCTCACTACTCTAAAGGGCCCCTTTGGCAGTAGGAAACACATAGACTATTATGGAGATTGATTTTGGAA
The DNA here is from genome assembly GCF_000299155.1 of Elephantulus edwardii. Taxonomy (NCBI): domain Eukaryota; kingdom Metazoa; phylum Chordata; class Mammalia; order Macroscelidea; family Macroscelididae; genus Elephantulus; species Elephantulus edwardii. The sequence continues at coordinate 1,904,173 of NW_006399982.1, forward strand.
TTTAGATGCACTCTTGTTGATTGTGCTTGGCCGTACATGTTCATATCCTTGAAGATGTATCATGGGGGTGTTGCAACCTAGAAGACACAAATTTGACTAACAAGTTATAAGTACATGAGTCAAAAATTATGGAAAAGTAAAAGAAAAGATTCTTTCATTGTTTTACAAACCCTCCCCCAGGTCCCCTTCACCATGTATCCCTCGCTCTAGTCTCCTGTGATGACAGAAATACCTAGTTATATATCTCTTTTAAACAGTTTTCTCCCTCCTCTGTTTCAGTGCAGTATACATTATTGAACCCATCTTACTCAGTCTCTCCTCAACCCCAAGGACAGTCACATTCTACAACAGTGACATCATGTAATATTTGTCCTTTTGTGACTGGGATATTTCATTCAGCATAATGTTCTCCAGAGTCAACCATTTTGAATAATATTGCATGAGTTCCTTGTTTTTTAATGCAGCATATTATTCCATTGTGCGAGTATACCACAGCTTCTCTAGCCATTCGTTTGTTGATGGACACTTAGGTTGTTTGCAACTCCTTGCTATTGTGAACAAAGCTGCAATAAACATGGGTGTGCATATATCTGCTTGGATGTCAGCTATGGTCTCTTCAGGGTATATTCCCAGTAGTGGAATTGCTGGGTCAAATGGTATCTCTATTTGCAACTTTTTGAGAAAGCGCCATACTGCTTTCCATAGGGGTTGCACCATTTTACACTCCCACCAACAGTGAATCAGGGTTCCAGTTTCTCCACAACCTCGCCAGCATTTGTTGCTTGCTGTTCTGTTAAATTTTGCTATTTTGACTGGGGTGAAATGATATCTCATAGTTGTTTTAATTTGCATCTCTCTTAGGGCTAGGGATTTTGAGCATTTCTTCATGTGTTTGTTAGCCATCTGAATGTCGTCTTCGGTGAAGTGCCTGTTCATATCCTGTGCCCATGAAAGTTTTATGAAAGATCCACTATGCTTTGCATCCCATAAACACTGAGTTAGAGACACTCTCCCCTCATTTTTTATGTTTATAGAGAATATTGCAAAGACTGTGATTCGTTATCTCTATGATCTGAAACAAGTTCCTAAACTCCTTTAACTTTCCTTTTCTTCCTCTGTAAAATGATGAGAGTCCACTTAACAAAAACAAAATGGATAGGGATAAAAATAAATGGATACAAGTATAGCAGTTCAAATAATAATATATACATTATAGAGCATCTGTAAAGTTGGCAGTTTGAGTCTACCTAGAAGTGACTCAGAAGAAAGGCCTGGTAATCTGACACACATAGGTCACTATGAGTTGGTGTCGCATGATGGCAACTGATTTGAAAGACAGAAGTTAAATGATGGACTATGATTACATCTACTGCCTTTTAACATTACCTCCTACCAGCTATTCTTAGCAGCTAACAAAACATAAATTCCAAGGGCTGGGAGCATGTCCTTCAGGATCACAGGTGTTCATAGCCTTCTAGAGTGCCTGGCTTCTATTTGTTGTTGTTGTTGTTACATGCCGTCAACTATGATTCACAGCGACCTTATGAATAATGGCTCTCAACCTTGCCCTATCCTGAGCCAACCTCACTGCTTCAGACACACCTGACTCCATTAACAAAGTCACTGTGTCAATCCACCTCACCCAGAGTCTTCCTCTCCTGTGGAAACCCTCCACCCTTCCAAGAGTAACATTCCTATCCAAAGATTAGCTCCTCCTGACAACATGCCAAAAATATGAAAAATGGAGTTTTGAAATACTTTCCTCCAAGAAGCAAACTGGTTCCACTCTCTTCAAGAGAGACCTGTTTGTCCTTTTGACATTCCATGGGATATTCAATGCTCTTCTCCAGCACCACAATTGAAAGGCTTAGATTCTTCTATCATCCTCATTTATTGTCCCACTCTTAGATGCATAGCAAGCTATTGAGAAGACCATGGTCTGGCTCAGGTGCACCTTAGTATTTAGATTGACATTGTTGCTCTTTAGCACTTTGGAGAGTTCCCTGACAGCAGATTTTCCAAATGCAACTCCACTATTGACTGCTGGTGCCAAGCTTGTCAATTGTGAATTAAAGCAAGATCATACTGTTAATAATATCAATCTTTTCTCCACTTATCATGATGGCACCTATTGGTCTGGTGGTGAGGATCTTTGTTTTCTTGATGTTGACATGCAATCAATATGGAAGGCTGAAGTCTCCAATCTTATGGAACAAGTGTTTCAAGATATCGTTGCTTTCAGCAAGAGAGGTTGTGTCATCTATGTAATGTAGTGTTCTGATGAGTCTTCCTTCCTTTCTGATGTCTTATTCTTCTTCATAAAGTCCAGAATCTGAAAAGATCTGTTCAAGATATAGATTGAAGAAGTAGGAAGACATATTCCTCTCCTGATGTTTGGCTAAGAAGTGTAACCTTGCTCTGTAGGGACAACTACTTGGTTTAGATACAGGTTTCACATGAGCACAATAAATTTTCTAGGATTTCCGTTCTTCTCAAAATCAGCCACAGTTTTTTGTTATGCACACAGTGAAATGCCTTTACATTGTCAATAAAAATGATTTCAGCCAAGACCCTCTGACATCAGCAATGATATCCCTACTGTCACAGCCTCTTCTAAGCTCAGCTTGTATTTTTGGCAGTTCTCTGTCAATGTACTGCTCTAGCAATTTTTGGATAATCTTCAGCAAGATTTTGTTTGCATGTGACATTAGTGATATTGTTTGAAATTTCTACATTCTGTTGGATAACCTTTTTTAGAGAATGGGGATAAATATGGGTCTCTTTCAGTCAGTTGGCCAGGTTTCTTGGCACAACCTGCTGAGCACACCCAGGGCTGCATTTGTTTGTTGAAATATTTCAGTCAGTATCCCATCAGTTTCTGGGGTCTTAGTTTTTCGCAACAGCTTATTACTTCTTCCTTTATTACTGGTGGTTTTTGATCATATAAATGCTACTTCCTGATGTGGTTTTATATAAATCAATTCTTTTTGGTGCAGTGACTCTGTATATTCCTCCCAGCTTCTTTTTTGTTTATTTGTTTGTTTTTTGTTTAAGATAAAATAAATGAAGAAATTAACCCAAATCTAACACAAATCGACTACTGTCAAATCTATTCCAGCTGATTATTGACATTCCATTGTGTGTCCAAGCCTGTAAATCTTTACATAAGAAGATAGTTCATCTTTGTTTCCTAGAACAGTTGATGATGAATTGCCAGTCTTTGGATTAGTAATCCAGGACATTATATACTACACATCAGAGCTCCGTCAAACAAATGAAATAACTATTAAATGATGCATCGGGACCAAATCCAAGGGAGCTCTCATGATCTAGTATGTATGGCATTATGCTGTTAAGATATAGTTCATGGGGATCTCCTCTTCCGATGTCACTGGTATGTGCCAGGACCTCCTTTCCTGATGCCACCAGCTTGCTCTGGGACCTCCTCTCCTGATGCTGATGCCTGCACTGGGTCCTGACACAATGCTGTCTGAGCATGAGCCAGGAGCGATGCACACTGGAGCCAATACTGGACTTGAGTGAGGTCTCCATGCTCCGTCTTGTATTTCCTCATGTCCAGTCTATCAATTGCCTTTAACCCATAGCACCTTGGACTAGCCTAGTTGTGGTAACTGTCTGACAGAGGACTGCTTTAACAGGCCTTTTAGCTACTGAAGCAGATAAAAGCAAATCTTCTCTTCAGTCAGAAGGCAGAGAGAAAGCAAGGGAGGGTAACTGTCCCATCCTCTTGTGGACCGGTGACTTCAGATCAAGTATCTGATATTTCCTCAGACATCATTATCTCTACCACAACAGTGACATAGGAAGAAGGCCTACCTCACCCCCTACACAAGCCCAAAGCAAGTTATTACCCCCCAAAATTGAGGCAGTTATCAATGAATTTCCTGAAGCCAGAGAGTCTGATGGAACTTTCTGATGCAGAATTTAAAAGAATAATGATTGAATATTTTCAAGGGGTGAAAAAACAAACTTGAAGAATTATAGGACACTGAAAGCAAAAATCAGGAGGAGCTTTTAAAAAAGCTCAAAAACAATACAGATGAAACAAATGAAGCATTAGAGGCACTGGAAGAACAAGAAACCATGACACAACATATGAGGTCCAATGTATCAGATGCTGTCAACATGATGGAGGGACACATAAACAGGTTTGAAGAGATGGAACAGAGAATCAATGAAATAGAAGACAGAATAGTCACCCTTGATCAACAAGAACAAAAAGCAGAATCAAAAAGGAAGGAAAAAGGAGAAAACCTAAGAATAATGTGGAACACCATCAAGCTAAATAACATGTGCATAATCTGAATCCCAGAACAAGAAGAAGCAACGAAAGGTATTGAAAAAGTTATGGAATAATTATTAGAAGAAAACATCCCAAACATAAAGAAGAATGAGAGAATATGTATTCTAAAAGATGAGAGAACATCATATAGAATAGACCCCAAAAGAAAAACACCAAGACATAGCATAGTCAAATTTACCAGAACCAAAGATAAGGCGAGAATTCTGAAAGCAGTGAGGAAGAAACCTATGAGGAAGAGCAAATTAGATTAAAAGCCGATTTCTCAGCAGAAACCATGTGAGCAAGCAGACAATGGAATGACATAGAAAGAACACTCAAGGAACCCAACTGTCAACTAAGAATACTGTACCCAGCAAAACTGTCCATCAAATATGAAGGAGATATCAAGATATTCCCAGAAATGGTGCAACCACTGTGGAAGGCAGTGTGTCA
>NW_006399982.1:1909992-1926218 GCF_000299155.1 Elephantulus edwardii
AAAATATAGCAAGCAAATGGCAACTAGAAAAAAAAAAGCAGGAGTAGTGATATTAATCTCTGATAAAATAGATATCAATGCAAAAACTATCACAAAACCCAAAGAAGGTCACTATGCACCAAATGAAAGACCTGTGAAATATATAAGACAAACATTAACAAAACTGAAAAAGGAAATAGACAACACTACTATAATAGTTGGAGCCTTCAATACCCCACTCTCAAGAAAAGATAGAACTATCAGAAAGAAACTCAACAAAGATACTGAAGAATTAAGCCACAAAATAAACCAACTTGATTTCTTAGATATTTAAAGGTGAATGCACCCCAAAAGCACAGTATACTTTCTTCCGCAATGTACATGGAACATTCTCTAGGATAGATCACATTTTAGGTCACAAAGCAAACATCAATAAATTAAAAAAACATAAAAATAATACAAAATATCTTCTCAGGCCACAATGCTACAAAATTACAAATTAATTATAAGAGGATAAAGAAGAAAAAAACCATACATTTGGAAGCTAAGCAACACTTTGCTTGAACATCAGTGAATACTAAAAGAAATAAAAATTGAAATTAAAAAGGTTCTTGAAATATATTACAATGAAAACACAACTTACCAAAAACCTCTGGGAAACAGCCAAAGTATTAATCAGAGCTCAATTTATAGCAACAAGGAAACACATTAAAAGATAGGAAAAAAATGACCACTGACTCTTTAAGCCAACATCTCAAGCAAATTGAAAAAGAACAGAAAGAAAATTCTACATCCTTTTAAAAAACTGAAATTATAAAAATTTGGGCAGAAATAAATGAAGCAGAAAAACAATTGAAACCATCAACAAAACCAGGAGTTAGTTGGTTCTTGAAAAAGGTCAATAAAATCAACAAACCACTGGCAAAACTAACAAAATTTAAAAAAGGAAAAGACACAAATAATCCAAATAAGAGATGAAACAGGCACTGTCACAATAGAACCAACTAAAATAAAAAGGCTAACAATGGAATATTATGAAAATCTATACTCAAACAAATATGAAAACCTAGAAGGAAATAGACTTAAAAATACTTAGAAAATCACAAATTAACTAAACTGACACAAACTAAAACAGACCCTGAACAGACTCATTACAAAAGAAGAAATTGATAAGGTAATAAAACAACTTGCAGCTAAAAAAAGTCCTGGACTAGATGGTTTTACAAGTAAATTTTGTTAAATTCAGTGAATAGATATCACCAATTCTACATAAACTATTTCAGAAAATAGAAAAAGATGGAATTCACCCAGACTCATTCTAATGAAGCAAACATATCCTTGATACCAAAGCCAGGTAAAGACATCATCAAAATAGAACACTATAGGACAATATCTCTCAGGAACATAGATGCAAAAATCCTGAGTAAAATCCTGGCCAATAGAATCCAATGATACATAAAAAAAAATTAAAAAAAATTCACAATGACTAAGTGGGATTCATAACCAGTATGCAAGGATAGTTCAATATACAAAAAACAATCAGTGTAATTCATCACATTAGCAAAGAAAAGAACAAGAACAACATGATCCTATCAATTGATGCAGAAAAGGCCTTTGACAAAAGCCAACACTCTTTCCTGATTAAAACTCAACAAAATAGGAATAGAAAGGAATTTCCTCAAAATAGTAAAAAGCATATATGAGAACCCAAGAGCCAATATTGTTCTCAATAGAGAGAGATTAAAGGCATTCCCTTTGAGAACAGGAACTAGGCAAGGATGCCCACTATCACTTCTCCTATTTAATGTTGTATTAGAAGTCTTAGTGGTAGCAATAAAACAAGAGAAGGAAATAAGAGGTATTCAAATTGGCAAAGAGGAGGTAAAATTATCTCTATATGCAGATGATATGATAATACACTTAGAAAACCTTAAGTACCCTGCAAGAAAACTACTGGACATAGTTGACCAATTCAGCAAAATGACAGGATACAAAATCAACATACAAAAATCAATTGGATTTCTCTACAGTGACAAAGAGAATACAGAACTGAAGCTAATGGAAACAATACCCATCACAATAGCTAATCACAAGATTAAATACTTAGCAATAAATCTAACTAGAACCACAAAAGACTTATTCAAAGAAAATGACAAAACATTACTACAAGAAACAAAAAGAGACCTGGAGAAATGGAAAAATATCCCTTGCTCATGGATAGGAAGACTCAATATTGTGAAAATGACAATCCAACCAAAGGCAATCTACACGTTCAATGTAATCCCAATACAAATATCAATTACTTTCTTCAGCAAGATGGAAAAGGCAATCTCCAATTTTATTTGGAATGGAAAGAGACTTTGAATAAACAAAACATTCCTTAAAATAGAGAAACAAAGTAGAAAGCATCTCACTCCCTGATTTTGTGGTACTGGTACAATGACAGACACAGAGATCAATGGAATAGAATTGAGAACACAGAAATCAGACCATCTACCTATGCTCAACTGATTTTCGACAAGGAGAGGAAATCAATTAAGTGGGGAAACAACAGACTTTTTAATAAATGGTGTTGGCAAAATTGGAAAACCATCTGCAGAAAACTCAAACAAGACCCACATCTCACAACATACACAAAAAACTAACCCAAAGTGGATCAAGGATCTAGGACTAAAACCAAAGACTATAAACTTTATTTAGAGAAAAGTTTGGGAGAACCCCAGAAGCCCACAACATGAACCATGTTTCAACTGTCCTGAAACATCTACAACCAGGAAAGGAAAAAATAGAAGAATGGCACCTTCTAAGATTCAAATTCCTATGCACATCCAAAAAGTTCAACATTGTATAAAGGGAAGTCATAGATTGGGAAAAAATATTTGGTCATGAGATGTCTGATAAGGAATATATAACTAGAATTTATAGAATACTTGAACACCACAAGAAGATAAATGTAAACAACTCAATTGCAAAATGGGCACAGGATATGAACAGACACTTCACCAAAGAAGACATTCAGATGGCGAACAAACACCTGAAGAAATATTCAAAATCCCTAGCTCTAATAGAAATGTAAATCAAAACAACTGGTGATAACATCTCACCCCAGTAATAATAGCAAAATTCAACAGAGCAGCTAACAACAAATGCTGGTGAAGTTGTGGAGGTACTGGAACCCTTATTCACTGTTGGTGGGAGTATAAAATGGTACAACCGCTATAGAAGGTGGTATGGCACTTTTGCAAAAAGTTGAAAATAGAAATACCATTTGACCCAGCAATTCCACTACTGGAAATATACCCTAAAGGAACTGTAACTGCCACCCAAGTAGATATATGCACATCCAAGTTTATTGTCGTTTTGTTCATGATAGCAAAGAGTTGGAAACAACTGAAGCGCCCATCAGCAAACGAATGTATAGAGAAGATATGGTATATTCCCACAATGGAATATTATGCAAAGAACTCATGAAATGTAAGACAGGTGACCATGTAGAGCATTATGCTGAGTGAAATATCTCAGTCACAAAAAGACAAATACTGCATAATGCCACTGTTTTGGCGAGGTTGTGGAGAAACTGGAACCCTTATAATGCCACTGTTATAAAAGAAGATTGACATAAGGGTTGGGAGCAGACTGAAAAAAAAAGAGGCATTAAATAATGTACACAGCACTGAAGGAGACAAGGGAGAGAACTATATAAAAGGAATATATGACTAGGTATTATTGGCATGGCAAGATTCCAGAGAGTTGCATAGGAAAGTAGATGGGGGGAGTGCAGGGAGAGGAAGTGTATAGCAATGAAAGACATGTTTTTCCAAAGATAAAAGTGAACGGGGAGGGGTGCATTTTGGTGGTTTGAACCCACTAATAATTCCACAGGAGAAAAATGGGCAATGTCCTCCTACTGGTTCTATCTCGATGGCAATGAGGTGAGGTGAAGTGAACTGAAAACCCAGGCTGATAACAACTTATCTGACTCCTTTATGGTCTGCTCAGGCCTCTGAGAAAGGTTTCTACAGTTTCCCAGATAGTAGAGCACCCAAGGCAAAGGGCCTCAGAGACAGTCTACTCTTATTCATTCATTTGTTATGGTTCTGGTTTTGTAGGCAAATGAGTTTGCTAGGTTTTACCGGTTTAATCTCTTTGGTTCAAGTGTTATATTAATATGTATGTGGGAGTGCAACATGTATTCCTTTTTGTATTTTTCACGTAAACATTTTTTAGGGTTTTTTTAAAAATTTATTATTAATTTTGGTAAAAATTTACAGAGACTTTGAGTTTTCATTCATTCATTGTTGCACTTTTCTCCCCTCTCAACCCTTCCCCCCAGTACTCTACACTCTTGGAAAAAAAAGAAAAATTCTTTCATTGTTTTACAAACTCTCCCCCATGTCCACCCTCCACCAGGTAGCCTTCACTCTAGACTCCTGTCATAACAAAAATACCTAATCACATATCCCTTTTAAACAGTTTTCTCCCTCATCTGTTTCAATGCAGTATACATTATTGAACCCATCTTTCTCAGTCTCTCCCCAACCCCAAGGTCAGTCCTGTTTTACAACAGTGGCACCATGCAGTATTTGTCCTTTTTGAGACTGAAATACTTCACTCAGCATAATGTCCTCCAGAGTAACCCATTTTGAATAATATTGCATGAGTTCCTTATTTTTCAATGCAGGGTAGTATTCCATTGTGTGAATATACCAGAGCTTCTCTATCCATTCGTTTGTTGATGGGCACTTAGGTTGTTTCCAACTCCTTGCTATTGTGAACAAAGCCGCAATAAACCTGGGTGTGCATAACATAAACATTTTCAAACTCATGGTACTGAGCCAATAGAAAAATAAAATTACTTCTTCCTATCTCCCATACTATCCCCCCAAAAAACCAATTAGAGCAGGTATTTCTTTTTGTGTGAGCTTCTGTAATGGCTGGTGTGTGCAGACAGAGAACTTATTATCCAGACACCAGCTACTCATGCTGAGATTCAGTCACTTAAAATACGGTTCAAATCTCTTTCCATGGAATATTTGAGATGTTCTAGTTTATCTCTTGTGAAGTTCATATTATATGCAAGAGGGGCGGAGGAGAAGAAAATTGGAGAATTGAAAGAGGTATGTCAGTAGCGGTACAAACTGGAAGCTCAGAAATAGAATCAAAGAACGTTTTGGAGGAGGATGAGGCAGAGGATTAGAGAGTGTTCACAGGAATGACAGTGTGAACAGACTGGTAACTAGTCTCCACCATGCTCCCATGACATGCTGTTCGTACTTATAGTACTGCCATATTTTATACACTTTTTCTTCTTCAGAAATTGTTTTCCATCACTAGATTATAGGTTCCATGATGATGTGATCCCTCTTTTACTCCAAAAGTTTAGCATAAGGTTTGGCATACCATAAAATTCTAAACATTCTGAATGGATGATTTGATAGGTACACAGGTAGCAGGATGGGAGGATGAATCAATTAATGGATCATCAGAACACAAGAGACAAGGTAGAAAAACAGGTTATTAGATGTGATTAGATACAGTCGAGATGAAAATGACTCATAGTGACCATATGAACAACAGATCTGAATGTTGCCCTATCCTGTGCCATCTTCACCATCTCTGACATACATGAGACATAACTGCAGTCACTGTGTCAATCCATCCACTGAGGGTTGTCTGCTCCTTCACTAATAAAGGAACCACTCATTCTGAGGAGTAGCTTGTAGATTGAACGCAGTAAGCCTCAGGGAGTTACTGACTCCAGCTGTAGAATCCACTTGGGTTCTTGGACTGAGGAAGCCTCTCTCTTGAGAAGGAAAGGACGAAAGGAGGCATGTGACTTCATCAGAAGTCAAGATTCAGTAGGATAGAGGGGGAAGTCTGAAAAGATCACCAGTTGTGGACTAGAAGTTTTACTAAATGTAAGCTTGAAAGAAAATGAAGAACAGTTCATGGAATTTATCTAAAAGAGATATTGGTACTCCATGAGATTAGATATATTTAACTCAGGAAGATGCATGGAGAAATTAAGTCTTTTTGATGGATTCAGGAATGAGAGACACTCCAGACTCCAGAACCTTTATTCAATTTCATCCCAGGGTTACAGGGAGTTAAATGTCAGGGGATGTGTCCTGCCTGGGCACTCTCAGAAGCCAGGACCTCAAATTCTTGAGGCTGAAAATTATTTTAGCAAGAATCATGAAGAAATCTGCAAGTGTGTTCAGGTCACCTGCCAAAGAAGTGTACAGAACGTGGTCTTGGTTGTCCAAATGGAGCAAAGGGTGGTGAATATAGCAAGTACAAACACAAAAGGGAAGAACAGAGGTTTCAAGCTGTAAAACCAGGGTTCTCTACATGTTTTAGCTTGAAAGACTCAAGGTTCTTTCAAGAACCTGCAGGTTTTAGTGGGGCAAGGAACACTTGTATATTATCTCTCACTTTATATTCCTTATTAGTGAATTAGTTTTTTCTTGGTTGCAAAAGAGAATAATTTCTCAGTCTTCTTCAATACTTTGAGGCTGCTCTATTAATTTGTGTGAAGATTTTGCAGAAGGGTGAGGTTAGAATCAATATTCATTTGGATAAAGAATATTCTATGTAGTGAACAGGGAGCTTGGTGGCCTCATGATATGCAGCTGTGCTGAAAACCCAAAGGCCTGTTAGAAGGAATTCACCAGGTACTCAAGAAAGAAAGATGGACAGTCTCTTCCTGTGTCACTCACTGCCTTTAAAAACCCACTGGAGGGTCAGCTATGAGTCAGTTCCAACTCAATGGTACATAACAACAACAACAACAAAGTAGTGAGTGGGGTAAACTATTACGTAAAAACAACCAACCAACCAACCTTTAAGATCTTGCCTGATTCACTGAACCCTATTATCTGCAATGATTTAGGACCCAATTAACCACTCCACGTTGTTTTAGTCTTGAGCACCAAGTGGGATAAACCCGTTTTCTGTCTCTCATTTGCTGTGAGTTGGAAACAACTCATAGTTGAGTCTCCAGTAAGCTTTCAGAAGCTGTAAATCACACAGGAGGAGATTATCTATGTAGAGGCGTAGCTGCTGGATTTGAACCATCCTTCTTTGGTTTGGCAACACAACTCTCTACTGACTAGGCCATCAGTGCTTTCCAAGAAACTGGTTAATATGGTCATATAAGCTCTTAGAGAGCACTTTCACAAAACCAGAATTTAAACCAAGGAGTCAAAGACGGGTATTTTCTGAATGTAAAAGATCTGGATGATGAACATCACAATAAATAATAGATAGGTTAGAGTTGGGTGTCCGAAGCTATGTCTGACCAATTCTTTATCAAGAACTGGAAGCTGCACTGCAATCGAAGGCATGTGGTTCAAGGCCACCAGATGCTCTGTGGGAGGATAGGCAATCTCCTCCCATGCGATTAACTGACTCTGAAAACCTGCCAGAGGGTCAGCTATGGGTCCGCTTCTTCTTCCTTTTTTTTTTTAAACCAGACTTGACACAACTGCAGTTGGTAGTACAGGTCCTGATTAAATCAGGAAGGATGAGTGTCTCAGTGTTAGAAATTGTGAGAATTTTTTATTTTGGGACTTCTGAGATGGTTTTTTATAAATAAAATTTTACTAATAGGGAAAAGAAAATGTGTGTTTTACCTGAGGTATCTTATTTAAAGAGGAAAAAACGGGGAGGGGAACTCATAGAAACAGAATAGATTGGTGGAGGGAGTCATTGATATTTCCAATAAAAAATATTTTAAGAAGATGAAGCTGAGAAGTATCTACTATGCATCAGACAGACCTCTCTACTCTTAATATTTTACCTTAGAATTGAATGGATGTCCAGAAACGAGCAGTAGCACCCTAACGTTTAGCAAGCTTGTAAAACTACTGTCTCTGACCATATGCTGAAGCTGGAAACTGCAGTAAAGAGCTCCACGGTCAAGGAAATGAAAGCTCCATGGGACTTAAAAACAGAATGGTGTTGAATAGGCACAGTCTTCAGTTACTAATTCATCCAGACTGGGACTACTCCAGCATGTTACCAGAAGTGTTTCCAGTTCACTAATCTTTGAGAAATGATTCGGGTAACCTGGGAAGCCATACTAGTATTTGTTGTTGTCATGTACCATCGAGTCAAAACTGACCCATAGCTGACTCTCCAGCAGGTTTTCTGAGGCAGTTAGTCACAGGGGAGGAAAGATTCCCCATCCTTCTCCATGGAATGGATGGTGGCCTTGAACCATGTGCCCTCAGGATTGCAGTTCAGTTTCTGACCAGAGCTCCTTACATTGTTGTTATTGTTGTCACATGCCGTTGAGTCACCTGTGACTCATAGCAACCCTATGTACAATGGCCCTAAACCCTTCTCTACCCCTTTGCCAATCTCATTATCTCTGACACACCTACCCCCATTACCCCATAGACTCAATGCATTTCATGGAGGCTTTTCCTCTCCTGTGCCGTCCCTCTACCCTCCCAAGCATGATGTCCCTCTCCGAGGACTGATTCTGCCCTTGCAACATGTCCAAAGTAAAGATGTCCAGATGAAGCTTCAGAATCCTTGCCAGTAGTAATTAGTATTGATTGATTGATTGTAAAAGCAACGTCCTTACACTACTTTGTCTACAGGTCATATGTATTGCATTCATATTGCTTCTTCTAATTTCTTGTGGCAGAAATGGCTAGCTGTTCATTGAATTCATTTCCTGGGGCATTTTCCTAGGCAGAGTGAGAGAACATTTTTTTCTAAGTAACTTCAGAAAGGCACATGCCTGGGTCCATGGAATGTGAACATTATCTTAGAGTCCAAAACCCTGAGACTAGTGATTCTCTGAAGAGGAACTTTTGCCTGGATCCTCTCTCCTGATCCTTCCCAGTATGGTGGGGTAGGAGTTACAGTGGAATGTAGGATGGAAAACTTGCCTTTTCAATGTTGTCAAATTATCAGTATCTTTGTTCAGAATTGACAGGGAGATTGTTATCCCTCAGAGATCTTAAAGTTGGAGATGATGCAGAAACTCAACTTTGTGTTCTCTTCCATTGGAAGGGAAGTAAGTGGGAATTTGAGATAAAGAACACATGGGTAAAGGAAATCACAGGAAGCTTTTTCATCGTCATGCAGTTCTCCCTTATTTTTTGTCACAGGACTTCAGCACATGGAATTGATTGGCAGTAAATACACCATATATGTATATGAGAGGCTTAAAATACTTTTAAGATGGATTGTTTTTTTATCCAGACACAAACAGGCTTTAAGCAGGATCCAAAGGTCAAAATATAAGTGGGTTACACACACATTTTGCATTTATTCAGCTAAATAAGTATTGGAAAGACAGCACTAGTGAGACAGACTTTTAAAATGGCCATTATGTTTTCATCTCTCACAATTAAGCTTTGACCCTTGGTTGTGACAACAATTGATTTATTTTCCCCTTTTTTCTGCTTCCATGAAGGAGTCCAGTTTATTCAGGATATATTTAGTTTATTATGATTTACTTTAAATTCAGGGTGCTTGTGTTACAAACTGCAAAGCCAAAGAAAGATACAGTGTCCTCACAGAATCTATGTGCTTTTCTTATTTCAGAACAGGGTGATGCAACCCACAGTTGGAGGGGCTGAATCACGCCTGCACCTGGCAATGAATCAGTCTTCTGGAGACTGTGTCCCATTAGGAATCAGAAAAAAGGGACTCTTGCCAATTATAAAAAGGGGCAGAAAATGTAATCCTTCTCTTTGATGGCAATGGAACACAGATAATGCTAATAAATCTTTGTCAGGCAATTCTGGATGTGAAAACATGCACACACACACACACACACACACACAATTGCACAATTGCAGAACTAGTGATTCTTTCTTCCTCCAGTACAAAACCTCCAGACTTGTTTTCATTTCACAATTTATCCACAACAAGTCCACGGACCTAAGGCTAGAGGCCCATGTTCCTGGAAGAGGTGGAATGCAATCTAAGAGAGGGACACTAAACACTGACAATTCAGTGACAATGAACTAAGCTTGAAGATCTCACCCATCTGTACCTTGCAGTTTTCTAAGAGCAGGGATATTTTTCATTGTTTGAATCCTATCCTGTTCCACTTAGTCCCTCAACTGCCCTTTTCAAGTTATTTTAAATCCTACTTAAATGGGTTTTTTCCTGTAGTCACCAAAGTCCAGAATATAGCAGAACCCCAGGGACAATTTCATTTTATCCTCTTATTCTAAACACTGGGAAAATTAGCTCAAGAGTGGTGAGCTGATTCCTGTAAGTTCAGAGAGCCAGCAAGTAGCAGATTCATATTTAGAACCCCAGGCTCCCATCTCTGGGGCTGGCAAAGATGTGTTTCCACCCCCTTATTTACAGTAGTCTTTCCATTTGCACTGAGATTCAGAACGGAGCTGCAGTTCCTAATTGTTATGCTGATTTGAGGAGAAACAAATAGCCCTCCTTGGATTCTTTGGAGAATTATGTCCTTTATATTTATAGATCTTCTACAAACAAAGAGCGGCTGCTTCATAATCTGGAGTGAAAACTATTGAGTTGACAAGAGAAGAAATATTTTCCAGGGAGAGAGAAGTTAGCAATTGTAGTTACAATGAACTACCTGTGGGACAACTGTTTGAAGAGTGTTAATGTTGGTGATTAGTTATCTAACTGATGAATTCCTTCCTCAGTAATTGCATGTGTATATATTTAGTGCCTATGGTGTTTACAAGCTATTGTACTAAGGGGCTATGGGGAGTGCAAAAGTAAGTAACGCCATTTCGTCTTCAATGAGCTGGCTTCTAGTCACTTAAGAGGGACTAAGGGGAAAGATTGCAATTGTTTCTGGGGGAAATGGCTAGGTGACTGTTTTATTCTATGATTTAATTATTTTTAAAAAATCACCTGTATTTGAAATGAACAATTTGACAAGTTTTGCATACGGAGATTCCCGTGAAACTATAACCAGAATCAGGATAATAATAAACATATTCATAAATTTCCAAATGTGCCTTTTGTAATCCCTGCCCACCTTTTCTGGACCCTGTCACTAAATTCCTAAGAAACTAGTAATCTTCTTTTCTGTTATTTTAACTTAATTTGCTTTAAAAAATTTATATAAATGGAATCTCCTAGTACGTACTTCCTATCTAACTTCTTTCATTCAGTATAATTCTTTCACAATCTGTATTGCTGTATTTATTGACAGTCTATTCCTTTTTATTGCTGAGTAGTAGAGAGATGTTCTACTATATTGATACATCATGATTTGTTCATTCACCTACTGCTGGTAAGTTATGTTATTTCCAGTTTGGGTTCATTACAAATAAAGTTATGACAATTCATGTACAAGTCTTAAGGGAACCTATGATTTTACATATTTTTAAATATTTTTTATTGATTTTCATACAGCATGTTTTCATTTACAGTATGTTTCATTTATATGCATTCTGTTTTATACAATCTTTCATTTACACTGTTTCATATAATCAATCATATGTATTCTACTTTACATTATTTTTATACTCGTTTATTTACAAAATTTGAATACGTTGTTTTTCTTCCCAAATTCTTCCAATTTCCTTCACACACACACACACACACACACACACACCCCTCCATCAAATTGTGTGACTCGAACCACTCTGGAAGGCAGTTTGGCGCTTCCTCAAAAAGACGAACATAGAAATTCCATATGACCCAGTTATTCCATTGCTTGGAATATACTCCATGAAAATGAGAACTGAGGCACAAATACATTGTGTACCAATGTTCATAGAAGCATTATTCAACATTACAAGAATATGAAAACAGCCCAGGTATCCAATCACAATTGAATGGGTTGAGAAATTATGGCATATTCACACAATGGAATACTAAGCGATTTGCAGGAGCAATGAGGTTGTAAATTACTATCTATCTTGGGAGGGATGTGAGAACATTATGCTGAGTGAACTAACTCAGTCCCATAAGGACAAACACTGTACAAAACCATTATTGTAGAGTGAGTATGAGGATCCAAGGGAGGAGGGTAGAGCAGAGGATGTGTGGTGGGGGAGGACTTTATGTATTCTAAATGACCAGGAATAGAATGAGGGTAAATACTTAGGAATGGAATGACTGGATCATAGAATGTATCTAACATCTGATGAAACTGCCAACCTGTTGAATGAATGTACCATTCTTTATTCTCATCAGCAGTAGATGAGAATTCCAGTTGTTCCACCTACTTGCCAACATTTAGTAAATGCTTAATGTTTTAATTTTCACCATTCCAAGAGTGTCCTTGCTTATGTATTTTTACCCACTGATGCACAGAGAACTCTGGATCTTCTCTGGAAACAAACCTTGAATCCCACCTATGACTGGTGATCAAATACATATGCCCGATTGTCAAAGAGATTAAAAAGGGGCCATTGTGAAACACTTATTATATAGGGAAAAGGAATCTGTCACAAGGAACTAGACTTAACAATAGAACTAGAAGAAATTTGTGGTCCTGCTGGTAAGACCACAACTCATGCAGCTAGTTTTGTACATATGCTCAGGCACAGGAATTGGTACCTCTCCGAATGCTGACATGGATGGAGATTGCAAAAAACCTTCATGGCTTCTTCTCTGCTCAAGTATTACACAAAGAGTATGCTGTCCTTTTAACTCCATAAGGGTTCTACAAAGAATCGTGTGACATACTCATGTTGCTCTTTGTAGTGAGGCCACTCTCGTACCACATTGTGGTTGGTGGGTTCCCAGCTCTGCCAGGTCCCACAGGATGGCTGTGGTGTTGATGGGTGCCAAGCGTCTGCTCTAGGAAAACCACCAAGAAATGGTTTGGGTTCAGGCTGAGTGAGGGGTCAATTCTAACCAGGCCTTAATGTTGGAACCAAACAAAAACATCTTGGGAATAAACTTGAGAACTTGTAGAAGTAGTTGGGAAAGGATTTTGATTTCCCTGTTGTATGTCTAAAACAGGCAGGAAGGGGAGGACAGCCATTGATATTTGGGTAATACAGATGGGACTGCATCTTTACTCACTGGCTGCTTAAGCGTCAACATTCATGTAATATAACAACATGTGCCCATGAGGTCAGGCAGGCAGGTAGAATTTAAAAGAGTTAGAAGAGATGGATAATAATAGCAGACATTTATGGATGGCTAAATGATGTGTCAGGCAATAGAGTGCTTTAAATGGATGAGCTTATTTATTATACCACAGGGCATTTAGGCTCTAGGCTGCAAAGCCAAAGAAAGCTACAGTAGCCTCATAGAAAATGGGTTCTCCTTTTTATCTCTGGGAGTGGTGTGGTACACAGTTGCATTCACTTTATCATAACTGCACCCATGAACGTCTATCATAATTACGATCTTCATTTCACTGTTGAGGAAACTGCAGACCAATGGGCATAAGTAAATGCTCACATAGCTGTCAAATGGCAAAGTTAGATTAGAGTGACAGTAGTCTGGCCCTGGTGGCCTAGTGATAGCAATTGTGTTGCCAATCCAAAGGTTTGTGGTTTGAATCCACCAGAGGCGTCTCAAGAGAAAGACAGGCAATCCGTTCCCTTTCAATTGCAGCCTCTGAAAACTCACTGGAGGGTCAGCTATGAGTTGGAGCCAACTTGATGGTGTGTAACAACAGAGTTCATACTTTGATTAATTCTGTAATATTGCTGCTATAATTTTTTTAAATTTAGGGACTAGGATACAGTGATTCAGTGACTGAGGTAATAGGGATAGGAGTGTCAGAGACATTTGGCACAGGACAGAGCAGAGTTTAGGGCTGTTGTACATAGGGTAGCTATGAGTCACAAGCAACTCGATGGCATATAACAACAACAACAACAACATGATATAGTAGCTTAACTTACATTTTTAAGAAATTATGAAGAATAGTTCTGTTTGATCCATTAATGTATACCAATAATTTTGGATACTCTTTGGTCACTCTACATTTGACATGTCTGAAGAAGAAAAGACAGAATTTCATCATCTTTATCTCCAAACATCATGCTACCTGAACTTTTTCTAAGACATACCTGTTTGTTCTTTTGGAAATCCATGGAATACCCTTTTCCAGCACCAGAAATCAAAGGTATCAATTATTATTTTATCCTTATTCAATGTCCAGCTTTCAGATGCACAGCAAGTAATTGAAAAGATCATGGTCTGAATCATGTGTACCTTAGTCATCAATCTGATATCATTGCTCTTCAGTATTTTAGAGAGGTTCCTAACAAAAGATTTGCCCAGTGCAATGAATCTCCTGACCTCCTCATTGCTGGTGCCAAGGGTGTTAATTAATGATCCACATAGATAAAATCCCTGAGAGCTTCAATCCTTTCTCAATCTATCATGATGTTGTCTGTTCGCCTGGTGGTAAGAACCTTTGTTTTCTTGATGTTTAGATGTAATCCATACAGAAGGCTGTAGTTCTTGATTTTCTGTAGCTAGGGCCTCTTCACTTTCAGCAAGCAATGTTGTGTCATCTATAATGCAGGTGGTTGATGAGTCTTCTTTCACACCTAATTCCACATTCCTCTTCAGAGTCAAGCTTCATTAATTGTTTGCTCAGCATATATAGTTATGTAAGAACATACAGTTTCCAGTGGAACAACTATGGAAGGCATTTGGACACTTTCTCAAAAAGTTAGAAAAAGAAATACCAGTTGACCCGGTATATACCCTAAGGAAACCAGAATTGTTATTCAAACCTATATATACACACCCATGTTTATTGCTGCATTATTTACAATAGCAAAGAGAATGAAGCAACCTATGAGCCCATCAACAAATGAATGGAGAGAAAAACGATGATATATTCATACAATTGAATACTATGCAACATTGAAAAACAATGAACTTGTAAAACATTATACAACATGAGTGGCCCTGAAGGACATTATGCTGAGTGAAATATCTCAGTCACAAAAGGATAAATATTGCATGGCAGCACTTAAATAAAGCAGGTCTGAGGGAGGAGAATAGGATAAGAGTGGATAAATAACGAACATTGCATTAGAACAGATGAAGGAAATAACTATTTAAAAGGAATATATGATTAGGTATTATATGTACAGCAACAACCCAGAAGAAGAGGTACATTGCAAAGAGGATTTGGGGCTAGGGGAAGGTAATTGTGCAATAATGAATGAATATTTTTTAAAAAAGTGAACTGGAGGAGGGGGAAGGGGGGTATAAAATTTGCCACAGTGAATGAATGAAAATTTAAGTTGTCTGTAAACTTTCTTTAAAATCACAGTTAAAATTAAAAGAGTGTTGTGTTATTTTTTTTAAATAAAAGGAGTATACAGTTTCCAAATATCTCCACTCTCTACTCCTACACAGTTTTTCAAATGACCAACATCTTGCATCAGCATGATTCATTTGAAACAATATTGATGAATTATTATTAGGTAAAGTCCAAAGTTTAGATTATGGTTCCCTCATTTGTGTTGTGCAGGTCTCTGCAGTTCTATGAGTCTTGACAAATGCATAGTGCCATGACTGTTGCAGTCTCACACAGAAGAGATTCACTGCTCTGAAAGTCCCCTGTGTTCCACATAGACATCCCGCTCTTTTCCTGTAACCCCTGGCAACCACTGATCTCTTCACTGTCTCTGTAGTTTTGTCTTTTCCACATTGTCATGTGATTGGAATTATACAGAATGTATAATTGTCAGATAGGCTTTTTCCACTTAGTAATAGGAATTTAAGCTTCCTTCATGTCTTTTGGAAATTTGATAACTCATTCCTTCTTATCATTCTACTGTGTGACTGGACAAATGTGTTTATCCATTTGCCTGTGGGAGGACATCTTGGTTGCTTCCTATTTTTGCATTTATGAATAAAACTGCTATAGCCATTCATATGCTGATATTTATATGAACATGAAATTCTTATCTAATTTAAGTCAGGAATGTTGGGTAAGACTATTTTAAACTCAGTAAGAAAGTGCCACACTGACTTCCAAAGTGGACACCATTTTGCTTCTCTCCTTTTTAAATAGTTTTCCGTTTTCATTTCATTAAGGCCAATAGTAAGGTCCCTGATTTAATTCCAGAGTTAATTATTGGAATGTTTTATCTTTCTTCTTTCTTCTCCCCCCACCCCCTTTGTTTTTCTATCTAGGTAAAAGGTTTGTCAGTTCTGTTGCTCTTCCCAAATAATTGACTTTTGATTTTTTAAATTTTCTATCTTTTTAAATTTTATTTGGATTTATTTACAAAGTTTGAATTTGAACTTTGATTTCATTGTTTTTCTCTTATTAGTACAGCCTCTGTTTCATT
>NW_006399982.1:1926358-1933086 GCF_000299155.1 Elephantulus edwardii
TATCAGTTTTCTCCTAAGTGTTACTTTGATTGCATCCCTGCCAGCAATAAATGAGAGCGTCTGTTGCTTTTGAGCATTTCTTTCAATAAAGGATGGTGGTGGGGAGCATGCACAGGGAATAGAACTTCCTGGGCTGGTTCATGGCTGACTTAACTCCTTTTAATCTGAGTGACCTTGGCCAAGTTGATTACATTCTTATCAATATTGTGAAGCTTCTGAAATTTTATCCTTTATGAAACCTAGTGACTTAAAATGCCACAGAGGCATGGCTGTGAGAATTCATGAGATTCTTGTGTCAGAAACAAAGGACTTTATTACCTGTGAAAATAGAAGAAGCCAACACATTAACTCTTCTACATTTCCTAAGTCCCAATTTCTACTGGACAATGAAAAAAGAACTTAGAGATCCCTGCTCACACACAGTGGGTTGGTGTGACAGAAAACTCATGCTTATGGAACCCAATTATTTGAAAATGAGGAGTAAGCCAACTAGTGTCCCAATGCTGTCAAGTTGTCATTTACTCAAAGACCCTAAAAGACAAACCATGAGTCCCAGCAGTCGGTGGGGCAGCACCGTCTTTAAAAACTTGGATTTTGGTGGGAGGCCTGCAAAGACCCTAAAGGAACACATTAGAACTGTCCCATAGTGTCTTCTAGTCTATAGAAATCTTTACAGAAGCAAAATTTTTCAGTCCTTACAAAGAGTCACTGACTTTAAAAAAAATTATTTACTTTTTCATTACACTAGTTTTATTTACAGAATTTGAATATATTGTTTTTCAGATCAGATTCTTCCAATTTCCGTCATCCACCCATTAAATTGTACAACCCCATGCTTAATCTCCCACACCCTTCCACCTTGGATCCTCATGCTAATTCTACAATAATGGTTTTATACAATATTTATTCTTATGGGACTGAGTCAGTTCACTCAGCATAATGCTTTCCAGTCTCTCCCAATCTAGGTAATTTACAAAATCATTGCTTCTGCATGCTGCATAGTATTCCAATGTATGACTGTACCATCATTTCTAAATCTATTCCATTATGGTTGGACATCTGAGCTGTTTCCATGTTCTTGCAATGGTGGATAATGCTGCTTTGAACATTGGTGTACAAGTCTCTGTGCCTCAGTTCTCATTTTCTCAGGGTATATTTCAAGCAGTGGAAAAGCTGGGTCATATGGAATTTCTATGTTCAGCTTTTTTTAGGAAATAACAAACTGCCTTCCAGAATGCTTGTGCCATTTTACAAACCTACCAGCAATGTATAAGAGTTCCTATCTCATCACATCCACTCAACGTTTATTACTTGCTATCCTGTTACACTTACTGTTACTGGTGTAAGATGGTATATCATTGTGGTTTGGATTTGCATCTCTCTTACTGCCAGTGATTTGAAGCATTTCTTCATGTTTCTTTTGGCCATTTGAATATCTTTCTTTCTGAAAATTATTTCCATATCTTTTGCCTCTTTTTGTAATTGGGTTATCATTCTTTTTCTTGTGGAGGCCCAGAAGTATCCTGTGAACTTTTGTTATGAGACTCTTCTATGAAAGGGTAATACCCTTTGGGTAATACCCAAATGTTTGTTCCCAGTTGATAGGTTTTCTTTTCACCCTGTTGGGAAAAGTTTTTGATGCACACAGGGCTTTAATCTTTAGAAGGTCCCATTCATCAATTTTATCCTCTTCAGATTATGCATTTCTGGTTGTATTTGGCAGTCTCGTTATACCATGGACTGGGGCTTCAAAGCTTGATCCAAGATTATCTCTTATGAACATTATGGTTTGGGGCTTTACTCCCAGGTCTCTGATCCACCTTGAGTTGATTTTTGTGATTAGTATGAGATATAGATCCTGTTTCAGCTTTCTGCAGGTGGAAGTCCAGTTTTGCCAGCACCATTTGTTGAACATGTTGTCATTTCCGCATCTGATAGCTTTGATTTCCTTGTCAAATATCAGTTGGTCATAGATAGCTGTGTCTGTTTCTGGGTTCTCAATTCTGTTCCATTGGTCTATGTGCCTGTCATTGTACCAGTACCATGTGGTTTTGGTTACCACTGCTGTATAGTAGGTTTTGAGGTTAGGGAGTGCTATGCCTCTCACCTAATTTTTGTTTTCAGAAGTGTTTTGCTTATTCAGGGTCTCTTGCCTCTCTAAATAAATTCGACAATTTCCCTTTCAATCTCCTTGAAAAATGAATTTGATATCTGGATTGGAATTGAGTTGAGCATGTATAGTATATTGTTTTTGGTAGGATTGTCATTTTCACAATTTTTATTTCTTCTGGTTCTCTCTATCTGGGGTATTCATTGGGTCTGCTTTTTTAGGAGAAGGGTTATTTCATTTTTTCATGATGGCTGAAGTGAATTGCTGCTTTCTTGACATTATGTGAGTCTTTTCTTAGTAGATATCAGGCTGTTGTAACTATAAAATTAACCAGGGTATAGCAATGTTTTGTGAAGCACCTATATATTTGCACTCCCTTCTTGGCCTGATAAATCAAGAAGGCTGTTGTTCCCTTTTGGAAGTGGCTCCTTGCCTGCCTGAGGTGTCCCAGTCTTCCCTGCTGCTTGAGTTTAAGGGGTCCCATGTGGTCAAGTGAGACAGCAGTTTCCCTCCCCACCCCCAAAGTACCTTAATCATAAAGCAGGAAGCCTTTTGTTTCCTTGGAAGTGGTTCCTCGCCTGCCTTGAGGTGTCCTGATCCTCCCTGCTGCTTGAGCTTAAAGGGTCCCATGTGGTCAAGCTAGACAGCACTTTTTTCCCCCAAAGTACCTTAATGATAAAGCAGGAAGCCTGTTGTTCCCTTCTGGAAGTGGCTCCTCGTCTGTCTCAGTCCTCCCTGCTGCTTGAGCTTAAGGGATCATGCATGGCCAAGGTAGACAGCAGTTTTCCCCCAAAGTACCTTGCTAATCTGCTGGAACAGATCCATGAAGACTTCTGCTGAAGTTGCATGGCAGCTACTGCTGAAGTTGTGCTGAGTCAGACTTTTCAGGTTAAACACAACCACTGAACCACCAGAGTTTTTTCACAGTAATCCTATATTGCTCCTTTCCTGCAGGTATACTTTATCATGCCAGACAATAAACAAATCTGTTATTTTCACCTAAGGGAGACATTATACCTATCTTCCAAGCTTGTTCTCTATACAAACATACATCCTTAAACTGATCCCTTGCTCACTGCTGTTGAGTGCAAACAACTGATGGCTGACCCTCCACTGGGTTTCCAAGGCTGTAAATTGCACCGAAGGAGATTGTGCACCTTTCTGCCGAGGAGCCACTGATGGATTAGCAGCCTTTGGGTTAGCAGCACAACTGCCGACGGATAATCTGGAAAAAAGGTAGTTAAAATCTGTTCACAAAATACACAGAAACATGAGAGGCCCTTGAAGAAATGCCTCTCAAAACCTCACTATGCTAAGTTTATTAATCTGTATAATAGGAATAATGATAATACCCCATGACGTTCCTGTAAAATTCAATCAGATCTTATTTGTAAAGCATTTAGAAGAGTATATACCACATTTAGCCAAACTTTTCTGATGGAAACTTTCAAACACTCAATAAATTTTAATTGTTCTGATTTTCTGTTGCTATAAATTATTATTGTTACCTTATTCTACACGTGAGGAAAAAAAATAAGAAACTTTGGCATAAACTCATTTAACTGCAAAGGATTTATGGGGTGTGTATACTAACTATTCCTCTAAACTCTTGCCTCTCATTAATTTTCTTCTACTTCGATGTTTCCTTTTGAATTCTCCTGCCTTTTCTAGGTAGTTTTGATGCAAAAATTTGGCTACAGTTCTTCCCCTTTCATTTCCCAAAGAACAATTTGATTATTTTTCTATGCAGTTACTTTTCATGGAGGCTTTGGCTAAAGCAGAAAATAGTTTCTGCTGAAACATTATTAGTATTATTTTAAACTCCTTCAAGAGTGCTGATGGCCTCATGAATAAGGAGTTTGTGGAGTTTATGGAGTTTATCTTTCCATATGACTTTTTCTAGCCTTTATTTGACTTTGCTATGTAGATGGATAGGAGTATGTGAATGAGGAGTGTTAGCCTATCCACAAGGGGATTGATTGGTCACTCTCAACAATCTACTAGAGGACTGGCTAGTCTCACCATGGAATTGAGCAAGTAAGCAGAGGCAGACAGATCTTCTTCCAGCATTGAACAATAAACAAGAGAATGTAGGATGTCCTTCCTGCTCCAGCTACACCTATGGCAGCAATACCTATGGTTAAACTGGAGACCTGACATGAGATGGGATCTTGGGGGTAGAAAGCCAATATTGGTAAGACTGAGAATTTGAGAACACTGGCCTTAAGCCACAAAATTCAAGTCTGCAGTTCCTGTATGTACATTTGGGGACCTGCCTTGACTGTATTCTGATATTAATCTAGATTATAACCTTTTTATTCCCCAAATGTGGTTCTATATGGCCTGTGAACTGTCACAATGGATTTTGGACCCAGCCAAGCAGTAAGATTGGTGTTGAAATGAGTAGAAAGAGTTATGGGAATATGGGGGACATATATGAATTAATGGGAATTTGTCTTGTGTTACTGATACTGTTAGTGGAAACAGTTCCCCTTTGTGAAGTCAATGAGGGTCAGACATGGCCATCCCTATGTGGCCCTTGCTCTTTTTACAGAGCACTGCAAACCCAAAGACAAAGGCACCAGCTACACAGCAGGTGAAAGACAGGTAATCTGCTTTGTTGAAAATACAGTGTCAGGGAGCTCTGGTGGCCTAGTGGCAAGAAGCTGCATGGCAATCCCAGAGGTATGTGGTTCAAA
The DNA here is from genome assembly GCF_000299155.1 of Elephantulus edwardii. Lineage (NCBI taxonomy): Eukaryota > Metazoa > Chordata > Mammalia > Macroscelidea > Macroscelididae > Elephantulus > Elephantulus edwardii. The sequence continues at coordinate 1,931,168 of NW_006399982.1, forward strand.
TCCACCAGATGTTCTGTTGGAGAAGGAGGGGCAAATCTCCTCCTGCATCAGTCAGATCTGATTTGGCGGTACACACACCTAAAAATAATAATAAAATAAAGTTAAAAAAATACACTGTCAAAACCCGGCTAGAGTATGTTATGTGCCGGTCCCAACTTGATGACACACAGCAACAATAATAACAAAGTCAGTCACCCTAAAGTTCTTTCTCACTCACACTTATAATTTCCCAGTCTAGAAATTAAAGGCTAAGGACCTTAGCTTTAGGACCTTATATTACATTGAGCTCCTAACTCAAAAGCCAGCAGTTCAAATCTCCTTCTGTAAAGACTTACAGCCTCAGAAATATGATGGAGAATCACTATGAACTGTAAATCAACTCCACAGCAGAGCTTTTTTTCTTTTTAATTATTATTAGTGGTGAGAGAGTCATAAGACTAATCTGGGATATAGCCTCCTTCCCTCTCCTTTTTTTAACTGAAATCCAGATAATGTGCTTTTCTTAAATGAAATGAAATATTTATTCTACAATAAATTCCTTTATTTCCTAGAATACTGCAGTTAAGGTCAATTTGTGGTTGTGTTTCTTTTTTAAAAAAAATTAATAGCATTACTTTCCCTTCAGGTTTCAAAGTAAATATTTGAAATTGCTAATAAGTTTTAAGTAATCTGGAAAGATTTGAGAAGATACTTATTCCTACTTTATGTGATAAATACAAAGGGTATTTAATTGATTTACTTTAAAAAATGTGAAATACAGCAAGTAGATGGCCAAATCATAACAAGAATTAAAAATTGGATAGTTCACAGCTTAGCAGTTTAACTGTGCAGATCATCTTGGTTTCCCAGTGCTGCTATCACAGAAATTTTGCAAGTTAGGTGGCTGCAATAAACAGAAATTTACATTTTCAAAATGGGCTGTTATTATTGTTAAGCGTCGCCAAGTTGATTCACACTAATCATGACTTCATGTACAGTGTGTTGTTATGTAGTGTGGAGTCAGAACCAATTCATAGCTGACCCTCCAGGAGGATTTTAGAGGCAGTAATTTGCACTGGAGGAGATTGCTTGCCCATTTTTCCTCTCGCAGAGCAATTGGTGAATTTGAACATTGTCGTTTGGATTTGGTAGCACAAATCTTTATCATTAAGCTACCAGATCTCTCTATGTACAGGTTAAGGTGCTACAAATTCAAACTGAAGGGCCAGCTCTAGGAAAAGACTATCTCTGATCTGGGGGACACTGTTGTCTCTTTCAGCCTTAAAGATCTCAGCATGATATAAATTTTCCACTCTTTTGCTTCTTTCTCTTTCTTATTTGCTCCTTTTTTATCCTAAAAGTGGTGATTTCAAAAAGCAATTGGCTTTAAACACATCCTACACTAACATTGTTTCGTTATTATAATATAGAAACCATAAAAACAATAACATACTAGGAGAGGTTTGGAAGCAGGACTGGCATCCACTTCCTAAACAACATGCCTCCAGAAACTCTATGAACTTTGATAAATGTCAATAGTTGTAGAGAAGCTTCAGGCCTTTTGTTCATAGGGTCTCTATGAGTTGTGCTCAACCTGAAGGCAATCAACAAGAAAAATCCCAAATGGGATCGCAGGTATCCTATAGCTCCATTGCTGTCCAGTTAATCCTGATACATAGTATCTCTATAGTCAGAATAGAATCTTATGTTTATAGATGACAATATATCAACCCAGTAAATCATTCCTGTGAGGTATATGGATATGCCTATTCCCCACATGTATTATCACACCCATACACTCATTCATACAAACATATTCAATTTATGGTTTTGAACTGTGGTATTGTCAAATAATATTGAATATACCATGGACATGCAAGCATGATTCTACTGAAGATCATCCAAAAACGACTGGAACAGTACATCAGCAGAGAACTGCC
>NW_006399982.1:1935651-1943637 GCF_000299155.1 Elephantulus edwardii
GGTTGAGGGACAACGCAGGAGGGGAAGACCCTCTATGAGATGGATTGATTTGGTGACTAGGGTAATAGGGGTGGGTGTGTCAGAGGCGGTGCGGTTGGTGCAGGATAGAGCAGGGTTTAGGGCTGTTGTGCATAGGGTCGCTATGAGTCGGAAACGACTCGACAGCACATAACAACAACAACATATATATATATATATCCCTCTGTTTTTCACAGGAGTTTTTAAAGACTGTTATCTCAGAAGTGGATGGTAAATTCTGCTTCTTAACGTGGAAGCTTTGTTGAAATCTGTCCACCATGGGAGATTTCACTTGTGTTTGAAATACTAGTGTCAGAGATTCCAGCATCCCAGCAACCCATTAGCCACCTAGTACTATGAATTGACAAACAAGTGTTGTACTTATGAAAGCAAACTATAAATAAGCAAGCGTACCCACACACAAACTATGTTAATAGTTTGTGAAGCTCATTATCAGTAGTAGGAAAAAAAGTCAGAAGCCAACTGTGGAACAAATCCTCAGTTATTCATGTGCAAGCTAAAATGAAGTAAAAAAAAAAAATTAAAGTTCAAATGAAGCAAAATACAACCTCAAATCCCCCTTGAATTTAAAAACCTTCTCAAGAATAAATTGGATGCACTGGATGTAATTAAGGATATCATCCAGAAAGAAAGCAAAAGGTCTTTAAAAAGACAAAGGAGAAAGAAAAGATCAAAATGGATATCAGAAAAGACTCTGAAACTTGCAGGATGCAGAGAGGCCAAAGCAAAGGGGGTATATGCTGAATAGATCTCTTTTAAGAGATGAACAGAAGATTTCAAAGGGCAATTCATGAAGACAAAGGAAAGTACTATAATGAAAGTTTGAAAATCAAAGTGGAGAACATGCCCAGCATTTCTCAAGTGGAAAGAATGAAGAACAAATTCAAAACTTGAGTTGTAATACTAAAGTGTTCTACAAGGCAAAATCTTGAATGATACAAGACATAAAAAAAAGATGGAAATGATTATATGAAACACAATGTACATGCATGAAACACAATGTGTACAAATTTCTTATGCAAATCAACATAAAATTTTTAAAAATAACTATTAAAAAAAAGGAAATAAAAATTCAGAAGAATCACTGTACCAAAAAGAACTGAAACATTTTGGGAGTATGATAAAAAAAATTAAAAAAAAGGTAATGAGGGGAAAAGTTTAAATTGCACTGAAGTTACTGGCAAAAAAAAAATAAGACCCCCCAAGAGTGGGGTTGGACTAGTGGTAAGTGGTGGACTAGTGGTAAGGAGTTGAATCATCTACCCAAAAGCATGCAGTTTGAAGCCACAAGCTGCTTAAATAGGGAAGAAAATGGGCAATCTTCTTTCATGCAGCTTTCTGCCTCTGAAAATTGACTGGACGATCAGTTATGAGTTGGTTCTAACTCAATGATACATAATGATGATAATGACAAAAATTCATGAAAGATTAATTTACATCTTTCAACAGATGAAGGAGCTGGACATGCTCATTAGTCTATGCCAAGAAATTTGGAAAACAGATAATTGGCCAACTGACTGGGTGCTATTATTAAGTGCCATTGAGTCATGTGTGACTTATAGCAACCTTATGTACAAAAGCTCTGAGCCCTGTCCGATCCTGAACCAATTTTACTGCCTCCAACACACTTGCCACAGTTACCCCAGTCACTGTCAATATGTCAAATCCAACGCCTTCCTTTAGTGTTTTGTCCCTCCACCCTTTCAATAATGATGTCTTTCTCCCAATTACAGATCCTTCTTGGCCATTTGTCTAAAGTATGTGAGATGGAGCTCCAAAATCCTTGCTTCCAAGTAGAAACCTGGTTTCACCCCCTTCAAGACAGACCTATTTGTTCTCCTGGCAATTCATGTTATGTTCAAGACTTTCGAGTACCAGAACTCAAAGGCATCAATTTTACTTCTGTCTTCCCTAGTCATTGTCCAGCTCTCTGATGGAAAGCATGTAACTGCAAAGACCATGGCCTGGATCAGGCCCACCTCCGTCTCTAAGTTGACATTTTTGCCCCTCAGTACTCTGGAGAAGAGGCTGAAAGTAGATTTTCCCCATGAAATTAGTCTTTTGATTTCCTGACTACTGGTTCCAAGAGTGTTGACTGTGGACCTGAGCAAGCAAGCTGAAATTGTTAGCAACTTCAATCTCTTCTTTATCTAGCATGGTGCTGCCAATTGGCACAGTGGTAAGAATCTTTGTTTTCTTGATATTGAGCTTCAATCCATAGTGAAATCCTTGACTTTCTGCAGCAAACACTTCAGGTCCTCTTCACTTCCAGCAAGCAAGTTTGTGTCATCTGCATAATGCAAATTGTTGAGTCTTCTTCCAATCCGGAATGCCACCTTCCTCCTATAAAGCCCAGTCTCTCAAATGATCTGTATATAGACTGAAAAGGTAAGAAAATAGGATGCATCCCTGACACAACCATACAGTGTTTCCTTGTTCTGTTCTGAGAACTGCTTCCTGGTCCAAGCATAGATTTTGTATAAGCATAATCAAGTGTTTTAGTATTCCCATTCTTTTCAAGGTTAACCAAAATTTGTGGTCCACATAGTCAAATGCCTTTGCATAGTCAATGAAACACAGATAGACATTCCTCTGATACTCTTTGCTTTCTGCCAAGATCCATCTAACATTGGTGATAATATCCCTAGTGCCAAGGGCTCTTCTAAACCCAGCTTGTATTTCTGATAGTTCCCTGTCAATGTACTGTTCTGGTTCTTTTTGGATAATCTTCAGCAGGAATATGGTTGTGTGTGCTATCAGTGATACTGTTTTGTAATTCTCAAACTCCGTCGTGTCACCCTTTTTTGGAATAGGAATAAATATAGATCTCATCTAGTCAGTTGGCCAGGTATTTATCCTCCAGATTTCTTGGCACAACCTGGTGAGTACATCCAGGGTAGGGTCTTTTTTTTTGTTTTGTTTTTATTGTTATACTACTTTATTAACACAATTGGAATACATTGTTTTCCAGAATAGATTCTTTCAATTTCCCTCATCTTCCCACCCATCAAATTGTACAACTCCCTCCCCCCTGCACATCCTCATCCCTCTGCTTCCACTCCACCCTTGGATCATGATACTCATTCTACAATAATGGTTTTATACAATATTTGTCCTTGTGGGACTGAGTTAGTTCACTCAGCATAATGCTCTCCAGTCTTTCCCAAGTTAGGTAATAATTTACAAAATCATTGCTCCTGCGTGCTGCATAGTATTCCATTGTGTGAATTACCATAATTTCTCAATCCATTTGTTTGTGGTTGGACTTCTGGGCTGTTTCCATGTTCTTGCAATGGTGAACAATGCTGCTATGAACACTGATGTACAAGTTTTTGTTTGTGCCTCAGTTCTCATTTTTTCAGGGTATATTTCCAAGTACTGGGATAGCTGGGTCATATGGAATTTCTATGTTCGGCTTTTTTAAGGAAATGTCAAACTGCCTTTCAGAATGATTATAACATTTTACAATCCCATCAACAATGTGTAAGAGTTCCTTTCTTGCCACATACTTTTTAACATTTATTACCTGCTGTCCTGTTAAACTTTGCCACTGTTACTGGAGTGAGATGGTACCCCATTGTGGTTTTGATTTGCATCTCTCTTATTGCTAGTGATTTGGAGCATTTCTTCATGTCTTTTGGCCATTCAAATATCTTCCTCTGTGAAAATCCTTTCCATGTCTTTTGTTCATTTTTTAACTGGGTTATAAGTCTTTTTCTTGTGGAGGTCCAGGAACATTCTGTAGACTGGCTATAAGACCCTTATTTGAGATGGTATTAGCACATGTTTATTCCCAGTTGGTAGGTTTTCTTTTCACTCTGTTGGGAAAATTTTTTGATGCACACATGACTTTAATTTTTAGAAGGTCCCATTCGTCAATTTTATCATTTTCAGATTGTGCATTTCTGGTTGTATTTGGCAGTCTCTTTATACCTTGGACTAGTGCTTCTAAACTTGATCCCAGTTTGTCTCTTACAAACTTTATGGTTTGGGGATTTACTCCCACATCTCTGACCCACCTTGAGTTGAGTTTTGTATATTATGTGTTTGTTTTTGTTTTATGTACCTTTTTAAAACATTTTATTTTTATTTATTTACAAAGTTTAAATACACTGTTTTCCACAAAAGATCCTTCCCATTTCATTCACCCCACTCACCTATCAAATTGTGCAACCCTATGATTAATACCCTACCCTCACCCCATCCACATTCCTCTATTTCCAACCTCCCCCCCGCTTGGATCCTTATACTCATTTTACAATAATGGTTTTATACAGTAACATGCCAGAGAGGGTAATGATGGAGAAAAACAGGGCAAGGTTTAGATCTGTTGTTGTAGGTCTTCATGAGTCATAGTTGACTTACATCTAACAGCAACAGCAGCATACATATATAATACACATATCCACCTTTGTGACATATTTTTGGGTTTTATTATTGTGTTTTCAAAACTGTATATGCCATAATATTTACTTTAACTATCCTTTTTTTCTTACGTACCTCCCAGTTTACCAATATCAAGTTGTGGCATCTTCCTTCATATTGTGTATTGATTTTTCCATCAGCATAAATTCCAGATGACTACTACGATTCTGTCATTTTCTTCTCATTGCTGAAAACCATTAAAGAAAATGCTTTCTGTGTGTACACCATATATTTTAGTAAAAGGTTGTGTTTTGTCCCTTTGTGATTCACTTATTTGACTCAGCATAATAGTCTCTTCAGAGTTCTGGTGGTCTAGTTATAAGTACTCATGCTGCAATCTCAAAGGCACATGGTTCGAATACACCAGCTGATTTATGGGAGAAGGATGGATAATCTCCTCTCATGTGATTTACAGCCTCTGAAAACCTCCTGGACAGTCACCTATGAGTCAGTCTGACTCAAAGGCACACAACAACAATAATTTCTAGATTCATCCAATGTATGTTTTCCTGACTCCTCATAACACTTTATAGTTGCATAGCATTCCCCTGTATGCATGCACTACAATTTGTTTCTTCATTCTTCCACTGACTGTCATTTAGGTTGTTGCCATCATTTTTGTGTTATGGATAATACTGCAAAAGGCATGAATGTGCCTATGTCTCTTGGAGGCCCTGATCTTATAACTCCACCTAGGAGTGGGATTTTTCAATAATAATATGTTTCTATTTGTACTTTTGAGGCAGTTCCAGAACATTTTCCACAGGGTTTTTGGCATCTTTTCATCCCATCAGAAGTGTAAAAATGTTCCAAGCATTTGTTGTTGATGTTGTGTGTTTTTTGTTTTGTTTTTAATTAGTTGCCATTTTTTTCAGGGTTGAGATGATATCAGATTGCCGTTTTGACTGACATATCACTAATGGCTAATGATTTTTAAATCTTTGCATGTGTTAGCCACTTCATTGTGCTCTTTGGTGAATTGTTTTCTAATGTCCTTTGCCCATTTTAAAATTGAATTTTTTATCTTATTGCTATTGAGTTGTTAAAGTTTTCTATTACATTAAAGATTGTTTTTACTGCCAAAGATCTTTCCCCCAATATGGTGGTTCTCTTTTTTTCTTTAGGTAGCCTTTTGATAAACATATATGTTTACTTTTCACAAGATCCCAGTTATTTAACTTATCTTCAGTTGCTCATGTAATTCTAGTTCTGTTTGGAATCTATTTATACTTAGTATTAGGAATTCTTTTCTGTGTCTGTGTTTTCTCCTAGCAGTTTTATAGTTTTCACTTTAACAGTTGGGTCTTTAGTCTGTTTTCAATTTGTTTTTTATGTATGGTGTGAGGTATGGATTGTATTTCCTTTTGCCACAAACAAATACTTGGTTTTATCAACACCAAATACTAAAGAAGCTGTTCCTTTCCCACCGAGTCAACTTCAGCTCTTTGTTGAAGATCAACTGCCCATTAATGTACTCATTTTCTTCCCGACTCTCCATTGGTCTGGGTGTCTGTTATTGAACTAGAACCAGACTGATTTGATTGTTGTGGCTGATAGTGAGTTTAGAATATGGGAAATAGTAGATCTCTTACTTTGTTTTTCTTTAATATTGCCTTGGTTATTTGGAGCTTCCTTCCTTGTCATATAAAGGTGGAGACTAGTTTTTCTATTTCATTAAAGAATGTTGTTGTGATGGAATATCTCCTTAGATTGCTTTCGGTTGTTCTCATGTTTTTACAATGTTAAGTCTCCCAGTTCATGAGCATGGAATGTTTTCCATTTATGTAGATCTCTTTTAATTTCTGATAGTATATAGCTTTCCATGTTAATTCTTTTACATCTCTAGATAGATTTATTCCTAGGTATTTTATCCTTTTTGGGACTATTTGCTTGGGGCTTTTTAAATTATTATTTCCTCAACAGACATTTTCTTTTTAATACAGGACTCTCAATTCGTTTTTTGCATATAGGCACTTTTCCAGAGCCTTCTACTAGTTCTGGTAACCATCTTGTGGGATCACTGGGATTTTCTATTCTTGCAATTATATTACCTATGAATGCTTTTAGGTACCATTGAGTTAGTTCTGACTTGTGTGCAATAGAATAAAACACTACATGACCCTGCATCATCCTCACAATTATTATGTTTGACTCCAATGTTGCACGTAAAGCTAATTTATTCAACTGGGGGAACTTTTTCATTTGTCCGACTCTCTGCTTTCTCTTGCATGATGCCCTTTATTAGGGACTGATTCCTTCTAATAATTTGTCTCAAAGTATTGCCTTGGGAAAATCTGTTAAAAAGAGATCTTTAAATTCTTAAGAAGCAAAAATGTTGGCATTGAAATCTAATCTAAGCACTTGAGTCAAGCCATGGTATTTTCAATCACTTCATATGCATGAAAAGTCTAGATATCTGTCAATAGGAATAATTGCACTTCTTCCTTTATATTTGGTATAATTTATTTAATACTCTTACTTTATTTTACACTTTTATTACTCTGGCTAGTACTTCTAGAGCTATATTAGATAAGAGTGCTGATAACAGACAAGTTTATTCCTGTTCTCAAGGAGAATACCTTCAATCATTTTCCACTGAAAATAATGTTAGGTGTTGGTTTTGCATATATGCTTTTTATCATGTTAAGGAATTTTTCTCTTCTATTCATATTTCCAGAGAAAGCATATCATATTTTATCAGTATCAAGAAAGGATATTGGATTTTATAAAAAAAATCTTTTCTACATCAACTGAATGATCATGTGATTATTTTCCTTTGTCATATTTATGTGGTAAATGACAATGATTTATTTTATACCTTTTGTGTCCCTAGTATGAATTCCACCTCATCATAATGTATTATTGTTTGACATGCTGTTGAATTCTGAAGACTAACTTGTAGTTAACATTTCAGTTAATTCAGCTAAGAGGCAAGTTGGCTAGAATTTTGTTAAGAATTTTTATGTCTATATTCAAGAGTGATATTGGTTTCTAATTTTCTATTATTATTGTTGTTGTTATTATTACTATTACTACTATTATTATGTGTACTACCAAACTGGATCTGACTGGTACAGGAGGAGATTGTCCCTCCTTCTCCAGCAGAGCATCTGGTGGATTTGAACCTCTCACCTCTGGGATTTCAGTGCAGCTTCTTGCCACTAGGCCACCAGAGCTTGCCTAATTTTCTTTTTTATACCATCTTTGTTTAGGCTTTGTAACAGGGTTACAATGTGGACAGAGAGTCAGATGGAATTCTCCGATTAAAACAAGCTTGGAAGGAGGAGTGGCATCCACCTCCATAGTAGCTTTCCTCCGGAAACCCTATGAAACTGGAGACAGGATGAAAGGCACCCAAGCATCGAGGACTCTCCTTCGTAGGGTCACTATGAGTCACCTGCAACTCAACGGCACTTAACAACAATAATATCAACCCAGAGAGAGAGGTCAGCTGGCCCAATGGACAGAAAGCGATGCTACCAAGCCAAAGGTGGGTGACTTTTAATCCGCGGCCCTCGGGCC
>NW_006399982.1:1943737-1944249 GCF_000299155.1 Elephantulus edwardii
ACAGGATAGAGCACGGTTTAGGGCTGTTGTACATAGGGTCGCTATGAGTCGCAAATGACTCTACGGCACATAACAACAACAACAACCATGGACAGACCAAAGGACAAACAAATCTGTCAAAGAAGTAAGGCCAGAGTAGTCCCTTGAGATGAGGATGGTGACCTTTGTATCACATACTTTGGGTATGTTGTACAGAAGGACATTATGGTTGTGAAAGTCGATGGTCAGAAAAAGAGAAGATAGGCACTGAGCAGGATTGACTATTACTACAACAATATTTGTATCAGAGATAGTGTGGATGATCCAAGATTAGGTAGGGGTTGATTATCTTATGCATAAGATCACTATAAATTGGAATGAAGTCTGCTTAAAAGCACCTAACAAACGAAGAACAGCATACACACTCACATATGTTTATATGTATGCTTAAATATACCATATATTTGTGTATGCATGAAATCACATACCTTCCTATAGACATATGGGAATGTCTTCCAATCTGGGTTGTATTT
>NW_006399982.1:1954489-1963325 GCF_000299155.1 Elephantulus edwardii
ACTCGATGTCACTTACAACTACAACAACAGGGTTATGTTGGCTTCATAAAATTAATAATGAAATATTATTTCCTTTTCTGTTTTCTATAATAGTCTGAGTAGATTTGGTATCAACTCTTTTCTAAATGTTTCGTAGAATTCACCACTAAAGCCATCAGGGTTGAAAAGTTAGTGTTGTTGGGAATTTTTAATGCAGCACTTGGCTTTGAGTTTAGACACAGAGGCCATGACAAGCATACATTGCAAAGTCCCTCCCATGAACATGAAGTGTATTACTGTCAAGCTACCACCCAGGCCCAAAACTGCTGGCATGCCTTTGCCACTGAGGCTAAGGTAGGTCAAGTTGCCTCCAAGGACCTCTACCACACATGCAAAAGGCCAGGCTCTGACTCCTAGGCCGAGAGCATTAGCTGAATAAGGCAGATATTGAGAATCAGTAGCCCAAGGATTCTTGACATTTCTTATAGCAGTATAGCACTATTCAAAAATTAACATTAAAAAGCCGAGCTTCAGGCTTCAGACAATTTTGGGAAAAATGAAGATTAGTTATCTGTTAGGGGGGAAAATGGAGGGAAGCCACTCCAAGGGTCCCAGAGACATCTGTGAAACCAGTTCTCTGCTGCTGACAGAAACAATCCAAAAATTTGAGCACTTGCATTAAAAACTTGACTTCACTGATTTATTTTCTTGGATTGAATAGACCAATTCAGGGCTAAAATTTCCAGTTAGTTCAGTTAAGAAGCAAGTTCTATGTATAGAACAAGCCAGACAAAACCAGGAAACTGAAATCCATTTTACACTAGTTTTTTTATAATTTTTGAAAAAATGTTGCAATAACTATAATTTCTAATTAATGAGTTTTTAATCTTTTAACATAAAAATAGAAGGTTGATGTCTCTATTACCTCCTTAAGGACTCCTGGTGGTATAATGGGTTACTTGTTATGGTGCTAACCCAAATGTTGGTAGTTCAAACCTACCAGCTGCTCCATGAGAGAAAGCCAAAATAGTCTACTCCTGTTAAGTTCTATAGCTTTGGAAATCTCTTAGAGTGTCATTGTAAGTTCGCATTGATTCAAAGACAGTGTGTGTGGTTTTTACCTTCTTAAATTTACTTATTTTCTTTCTTTCTTTTTAAATTTACTTAATAAATGATTCTCCAATTCCCTTCATATTCTTCCAAATTTCTACTCACTGATCATATAACTTATTTGGAATAATAACATGATAATATTGATCTAACATATAGTGTATACTAGGCATTATTCTTAGTACTTATTATTTAGTAATTTATTTGTCAGATTAACTTTTTCCCCCTGTTAACTTGTTATGTTTCAGAAAGTTGGACAATGACTAAGGATGACAGAAGAAGAATCGATGCCTTTGAGTTGTGGTGCTGGAGAAGGGTCTTGAACATACCATGGACTGCCAAGAAAACAAATAAGTTTGTCTTGGAGAGGGTGAAACCATGTCTCTCCTTGGACGCTAGGATTTTGAAGCTCTGGCTCACTTACTTTGGGCATATGTCCAGGAGAGATCGGTCCTTGGAGAAGGACATCATGCTTGGAAGGGTGGACGGACAGCGCAGGAGAGGAAGACCCCAGATGAGATGGATTGATACAGTAACTGGGGTGATGGGGGTTAGTGTGATAGAATTAGTGAGACTGGCTCAGGACAGGAAAGGGTTCAGAGGTGTTCTATGACAGGTTTGGAAGCAGGAGCAGCATCCACTTCCTCCACAACTTGCCTCCGGATACTCTATGAACTTTGATAAATGTTGATAGTTGTAGAGGGGCTTTCAGGCCTTTTGTTCATAGGGTCACTATGTATCGTGCTCGACTAGAAGGCAATCAACAACAACAACAACAACTTGAAGACATAGATTTTCATAGAAAATGAGAATGTTCAGCAACAGCGAGGTTCAAAAGCCTGCTGTGGTCACACAGCTCCTCATGGCAGAGTTCAGAAATGAAACCAGGCCAGCAACTCTCTCTCTCCAGGAATGGCCTGGTCTGCAGATGATTAATGGAATTTAGTTGAGAAAGAAAGGATCTCAAGGGTAATATGTTCACACTTAGTGATCATGTTATCATTTCCATTTTGATAATTGGAAGAACAAAACGTTATAATCTAAAAACTTGCAGACCTTACCAACTCAACATTAAGATTCCCTGGTGGCAAGTCTGTAGAGGAAGGGCACTGCTAACCCGAAGATGACACCTCTCTGGTGGTGCAAATTTGCTGCTTTTTGGGATAAAGATGGCCAATCTCCTCCTATTCCATTCACAGCCTCAGATACCCAAAGGATGGTCAGTGAGGAGTCAGTATTGGCAATAAGACAGAGAAAGAGAAAGAAAGAAAGTGGTGAACTCATATGTGAACTGGCAGGAGAGGAAAAACCAAGATAGTAGCAGGTTTAATAGAGATAACTTACTAATTTGTAGTTGGACAGGTTAGTAAGTAACCCCATGTTTACCTTGCTAAGTGTGTAACCTGACATCTTGTCTGCTTCCATAAATATTACAGCCTCTGAAGCCCTATTCTGTCCAGTGTGGGTTCTACTCTGCCCCATAGGGTGACTGATTTAAAATTGACTTGAAAGCAATTCTTTTTATAAAATTTAAGGTAAATCTGCATGTTCTGAAACTAAAGGTCTGACTTTGGCACCTTAGAAGTACAGCGCATAGGAGAGTGGTACTGAAAGCATCTAGAATAGTAATGACATGGGAACAAGACATGTGAGGAATTGTAGCTTTGGTTTGTTTGGACTTTTTTTTCTCCCCCTTCTTTTAGTGTGTTCTTATTTTCTAACATATTCCTTATCTAATGTATGGGTCTCTGGTGGCTTAGCGGTAGGGAGTTGTGCTGCCAACCCACTGGAATGCAGTTCAAATCCACCAGGATTTGATCCAAAAGAGAAAGATGGGATATCTCTTCTTGTGCAATTTACTGCCTCTGAAAAGCCACTGGAAGGTCAGTTCCAACTTGACAGTACATAACAATAGCAACAACAATGTATGTTTAGAGTGATGAACTGAATTGAATATGTCTTTCAATGGCTCAAAGAGAAAGTCATAAACATGCATTTACTTTGTGTTCTTCAACTATTTAAATTGAGTCATCACTGAAAGAAGTGGTTCATGATTTTATACAGGAGAGTTATTGTGAGCATTTATAAAGTCGTCCTGCTGATGAGCTGAATTTATTATGTTTGCCAGGTTAATCTGTTTCCTCTAATCGGACACTTAATCATCCAGTCTCCTCCCTACGTTATGGATTCATGAATGTGAACTGAGGATAGCTTTTCAGTCAGGGTAAGATGATAAATTATCTTTTCATTTTAGGGGTATTTGTGATTAAGTGCTTCAAAATAGAATTAAAATGAAATAAATCTTGGATTTTATTTCTACATCTCTGCCAAGTATAGATAAAATGCATTTGGCTAAGAGTAAATTCAATTCAGAGCATGAACGGAATTTGTAAAAGAAACAGAAAGCTTTGTACTACCCTGGAGTTCCAGAGAGCTGGGATCCTCTCACACCGCAGGTCTGAGGGATATCACTCAGGATGACACTCTATGGGTAAGCAGCACAAAATTAAAATTTCCGTTAAAAAGAATGAAGAATTAGCCTTGGGCAAAAATAGTCAAACTTTGCTTCAATCCAGAGCTATAATCTTGGACTCCCAAGGTCTGCGTATAGAATGTAGTTGAGGCAGGTGTTAGATTATAAATAAATAATTGCTGTTGTTAGGTGCTGTCAAGTCAACCAGGACTCATAGCGACCCTACAAACAACGGATCTGAACCTTGTCCTGTCACTGCCATGTTCATTACCTCTGTCATATTTAAACCTGTTTTTGCACTCACTATATTAATCCATCTGGTTAAAGGTCTTCCTCTCTTTCTCTGGCTCTCTGCCTTTCCCAGCATGATATCTTTTCCCAAGGACTGATCCCCTAAAGCATGCCTAAAGCATATGACAAGAAAGGAGCACTCTGGTTGCATTTCCTCCAAGATAGACTTGTTTGTTCTTATGGCAGTCCAGTGTATAGGCTCTTATGCCACAATTCATAGGCACAAATATGCATTTTATCTTCCTTATTCATTGTCCAACTTTCAGATTCAAACAAATTCCCTTGAATTTGACTATTGAGTGGAGAAACACATGGCTGGCACTGTTAGTTGCTGCCTAGTTGGACTGTGTGGATGGAAACATATTGAAACCACAAACATATTGAAGTAACCCTACTGGAGATGGTTTACTGATGTCGGTTGTTAAATGAATGAAGTCTATATTTCAGAAAAAAAATCTTGTGAGATAATAGGAGTCATTATTTACTTTTAAAAAAACATTTTAAGACTATTTAATCAATTGACTTGGGTTCATAGTAGGTGGAGCACTGAAAACAACCCTATATTTGCATGTGCTTAACTTTTGCAGTAGGTATGCAATTCAAATCTACCAGATGCTCTGCTGAAGAAGGAGGGACAATCTCCTCCTGTATCAGTCAGATCTGATTTGATGGTACACACACAAAAAATAACAAAAATAAAATAAAAATTTAAAAAAGTTAGCAATAGACAAAGCATCTTCATACACTTTGTCTCATTTGAGCCTCACAACAAACTAGTGACTATTCAGATCTTTCTTGGAAATTGCTCTGAGGCTTGTGGGTCCTGCTCAAGCCTTCCTATGATAGAATCAAGCTTGGCCACTACCCAGACTGCCCCTTTTATTAGACAGTAGAAGCAATGCTCCCCACTTGGGTTAAACGTGCACACAAAGAGTGTTCCAATTCAAGGTGATTAACAGTGGGTTTAAAGAAGATTCTGTGCCTTACATGATAGATATGCTGAGGTGATACAGAGATTGTTGGCTCCATGGGAATAAATGAGAGTTGAGACGGTCATTTAGATAGTTTCATCCTACCCAACAACAGCACCCACCTCCTCTCAAAAGTCATGCTATTATAAGAAAAAAAAATCATTTCTTTGACTTGAATATCCACCTCAGGTTGGAGTTTTGCAAATTGCTCAAGCATTTCATTCAATCTCTAGTAGTTTAGAGGGAAAGAAATTGTGCTACAAATCCAAAGCAAGCAGATCAAATTCACCAGATACTCCATAGGGGAAAATATGGGTACTCTCCTCCCATCCAATTTATAGCTTCTAAAAACCTGCTGGAAGGTCAGCAATGAGTTGTTTTCGACATGATGGCAAGAGTAAAAGTGAATTCATTCAATCTGGCCCTTGGTTGTAGAAATCTATTTCTTTATGGATTCTTCAAGTAGTGTACATCCAGACCATGTGATGTTGCCATGACAGTTTCTCTCCAATGGATATGTTCATTTGAAATTACTGAGCTTGGTAAGTAAACCTGAGCCAAGTCTCTGGGGCAGTCAAGGTTATGGATGAAGAAAAGAATTCTTAGATGGAGCCCAGGTCAGGGTCATACAAATCTACTAGCAAATGGCAAGGAAAGAAATGGGCATGGCTTCTGCAGAAGAAGCTGCTCGCATTCTCCCCAAGAAAAAGTCCCTGGAAAAAATACTGAAGCGTGAGTTGGGAGTGTTGAGTTATAATGCAGTACAAACAACAGAAACGTGCTGACCATGTAAAATTGAGCATGTTCCTTAAACTTTCAGAGCCTCGGATTATCGACAGGTGAAATGAGAAAAAAATATATTAACATAACCTGCCCTCTTCACTGACTTGTAAAGGATCTTTCAGATAGATAAAAGTACAGATGATTAACACATTTAGCTCTAATTGAAGGGTTGGGAATTCTAATCTAATAAGAAGTCCCTCCTAAGAAAAGCCTGGCAATTTACCTCTAAAAAATCAGCCATGAAAACACTACCATCCACAGTTCTACTCTCACACACATGGAGTTACCAGGAATTAGAAGTGACCCAACAACAACTGGTTTAGGCATAGCAAAGCTTCCCAAACCAAACACACTTATATCAAGTAGATTTGATTCCTAGAAACCCTCCATCAGGTTTCTGAGGCTACAGAATTTAATATCAGGAGACTACACTTATTTTTTCCTTCTATCAGGAAACCTCTGGTACATTTAAACTTCTGCAAGCATACAATTTATGGTTAGCATCAGAACATGGTATAGACTACACTACCAAAATTCTGTATAAAAGACTTAGGATGTATACAAAATAACACATTCAAAATGTCATTGATAGATAGAACACAAGGTAACCTTGGGAAAAAAAAAACCACCACTAACATCATACCGTGTTCAGGAAAGGAAATGACAAAACTTCGACATAATACTCCTGTCCCTGCTTTATTTGGGTCTTTCTAATTTAAATACAGAGCAAGTTGTCTTATTTATGGGTTGCTTAGTAGAAATATCTGTCACTTAAAAGTAATGCTGGCAATGCCATTGGCTTTTATTAATCTAATAAATAAAGATATCACTAGAAGAAAGACACAAATACAAATGGTGTCAGGGGCTTTGACCTAAGGGAAAATCAGACAATACATTGGGAGAAAGGTTACTATGACTTTTCCTCAATAAAAGACTAAAATTCTGCACAGAAATCTTAAAGCACAAGTGTTTACAGGACTCTTGGTGGCAAAGAAAAATGATAGTAAATGTGTTTTAGCACGAAAATGCATGTATCCATGGAAACCTGTGAAGTTCTGTGAGCACACTCTCGCACAAGGGCTCCAGTGTTTATTGCAGGGCCAAAGCAGCGATCAGTGGGTTCCTGTGCTGTGAAAAGCTGACAGATTGCTAGGAGCTACTCAGCATGCAGACGTGGATGAGGCTGCAAATTCCCTCCTAAGTGTAATTACTGAAAAAGGCAGAATTCTCAGATATTATGAAGGGGGGGAAAGTGTCTGTATATTTACATATACTCATAGCTCTCAGGATACAGTGTCTTTAAAGAAAAATTTTAATTCGAAAAGGCTTGAAAAACCATCAGGGCTTCCCTCTCCTCCCCCTTTCAGAGTTGCATTTTAAAAACACTGTAGATTTTCAGTGTGTGCGCATCCAGACACTTCTTGAATGGTGGGAATGAATGCCACAGGTTCTTATAAGACTGTTTCTGGGGATCTAAATGTGTCCCTGATTTGTGTTTCCAAATGTGCAATAACTTTAACATAAAGAGCATAATCAAAATCAAACTCACTGTGGAGGAGTTGGAACTCACTCACTCAAAGCTGACTCTACAATGGGTTTTAGGGAGGCTGTAAATTGCAAAGGAAGAGATTGCCCGTCTTTAGGTTATCCGTGCAACCTCCTATGCACTAGGCTCCTGGAGCTCCTACTACTGGAGTGAAAAGATTACTATAGAAACCTGAACTCACGCTTCATTTCCCAATAAAGAAGTAATACTATTCACTGGCCAGGCCATGATCTTCTCAATTTCTTGCTATGCATCTGGAAGCTGGACAGTGAATAAGAATGACAGAAGAATTGATGCCTTTGAGTTGTGGTGCAGGAGTAGAATATTGAACGTACCATGGGCTACCAAGAGAATTAATAGATCTGTCCGGGAGAGGAGGAAACCACTTTGCTCCTCAGAGCCAAGGATTTTGAAGCTCTGTGTCACATACTTTGGGCGTGTCACCAGGAGGGACCAGTCCTTGGAGAAGTCATCATGCTTGGAAGGGTGGAGGGACAGCACAAGAGAGGAAGACCCTGGATGAGATGAATTGACACAGTGATTGTGGCAATGGGTTTAGGTGTGTCTGAAACAGTGAGGTTGAGTCAGGATAGTGCAAGGTTCAGAGCTGTTTTTCATGGGGTCACTATGACTAGTGTAGACTTGATGACACATACCAACCATTCACAAAGACATCTTTACACAGTGGTTTTGCAGTATGGCTTAAAAAGCACATATACCATATTTATCCAGAGCCAAATTTACTGTCTCTGACAGACCTAGCCTCTTTACCCTAGTTGCTGCATCAATCTATCTCATTGCTGGTCTCCCTCTCTTTCTCCATCCCTCCACCCTTCCAAGCATATTGTCTAAGAGAGGAATAGCCTGTCAGTTTTTCGGTCAGTTTGCTCTATTGCGGTGACTTACATGCTGCTAAGATACTGAAAGCTATACCATCAACATTTCAAATACCAGAAGGGTCACCTATGGTGGACATATTTCATTGTAGCTTATAGCCTAAGGCAGACGAAGAAAGGGGTGGCCTTCCACTTCTATAATAAACTCTTGAAAACATTACAGTAAGTATACAAAATGTAAGCCAATTAGTGTTAAATTGATGCTGAATCATGGTGACCTCATACATGTCAGAGTAGAACCATGCTCTACTAGGTTTTGAATGACCAATTTTTCAGAAGTATGTTTGCCAGACCTGTCTTTTGTGGTCTCTCTTGGTGAACTTGAACCACCAATCTTTTGATTAATTGCAAAGCACAAAACCCATTTAACCACACAAAAACCTCAGTTCTATTCCCATTATAGATGGAAGTGACTGATGCAGGAGTGGTTGCCCATCTATCTCTCTCAAAACAGCTGGTGGATTTGAATCACCTGCCTTTGCTTTGGCAGTGCAGCATCTTATCAACTAGGCCATCAGAGATCCTTACCGTAAAAGTGTATCTTTAGAGGGTCAAACACAAAAAACCAACACTATAGAGAAAACTGAGGCTTCGTCTGACATACTTTGAACATGTTGTAAGGAGAGACAGGTCCTTGGAGAGGGATATCATGCTTGGTAGGGGTAGAGGGACAGCGCAGGAGGGGAAGACCCTCTATGAGGTGGACTGATTCAGTGACTGGGGTAATCGGGATGGGTGTGTCAGAGGCAATGCGATTGGCACAGGACAGAGCAGCGTTTAGGGCTAT
>NW_006399982.1:1973282-1974622 GCF_000299155.1 Elephantulus edwardii
ATACTACTCTCTTGGAAAAGTAAAAGAAAAATTCTTTCATTGTTTTACAATCCCTCCCCCCAGGTCCACTCCACTATGCAGCCTTCAAATATAAATAATTTACATACACAGAAATTATTTGTATAAATAAATAAGTTGTAAATAATTTCATCTTACTTGGATCCACAATCCACATGCTTGCCATCAGCAGTTAGGAAATCAAAGGACAAGTGGTACTGGGAAAAATCTGCTGTCAATGACCCCTCCAGAGAGCTAAAGAGCAATGATGTCAGCCTAGAAACTGTGGTGCCTGATCTAGGCACTGGTCTTTTCAATTGCTTGCTATTCATCTTAAAGCTAGTCAATGAATAAGGATGACAGAAGAAGAATCTATGCTTTGAGTTGTGGTGCTAGAAAAGTGTATTTGAACATACCATAGACTGCCAGTAGAATAAACAATTCTGTCTTGGAGAAGGTGAAACCAGGTTTCTCCTTGGAAGCAAGCATTTTGAAACTCTTATCTCACAACTTTTGGGCATGTTGTCAAGAAGGACTTGTCCTCAGAGAAGGACATTATACTTGGACGGTTGGAGGGTCAGTGCAAGAGAGGAAGATCATAACTGAGATGTATTTACAGTGACTGGCAATGTGCCGCGGGCTGCTCCAGTCGGGCGGGGCTTATAAGCCTGAGGTCTAGGGTCTCGAAGAGGGAACACGAAGGTGGGTAGAAGTTCGGCGAAGGGACGATGAAAGAACACAAGACAGTTAAGTGATCTTGATGATTTTAATTCTGAGTCATTCTAATTCCCCTTCTTCTTTCTTCCCTTGCTTATTGCATTTAACATCATACGTTTATATTCCATTTTTACAATTAGAGGCTTAATCAACAGCTAGAAAAACAACAAAAGTAAGAATAAAGTTTACATTATTTTCTTGCACACAGCTATTTTTTATGGTCATGGTTCCTTGGAGAGCATGAAAGCCTATTCTTAATGGTCATGGTTCCTTGGTAATTGGAGAGCCTGGTAGACAATGGCTTTTCGCTTAAACATTTTCTTTTGAAACCTGTTTTTAAACCTGTTCTTCAACTTGTTTGGTAGCAAAGTTACAAAGTAAAAAAGTTACATTTTAAATTTAAGCTGATATACTTTACATTTTTAGCTAAATTTACAATATTATTTATTTCCATTCAAAAGACAATACTTTTACACTTTCCATTATTCCAGGGGTGATCACTATCTCAATAAGGGGGTTTTGGTTTATAAAAAAGATGTTTTGGGTCATAATATCGCCTAAATTCATCATTCCAATCTCATGTTTCATGATTTATTTTACCACTTATACCTTTCATAACATCTTCC